>NC_041389.1:33954607-34009528 GCF_002162155.2 Triticum dicoccoides | reverse complement strand
CGGGGCGGGGCGGCGAGGCCAGCCGGGCCAGGGCGATGGGGCGGGGCGCCAGGGCGGGGCGGCATGGCGGTGGGGCGATGGGACGGGGCGGAGCGGCGGTCGAGGGCGGCGGCGTGGGTGGTGAAGATGAGATCGAGAGAGAGGGGGGAGGGGCCGTGGGCGCGACCCCTTTTCTACTAGTAGGTCAGTTCTTTGCCGTCTGCTAGCAGACGACAAAGAACATACCTAGTGGGGTGGGGCCGGGGGGAACGGACGACCTAACGGCCCTTTTCTTTGCCGTCTGCTGGTTGATGGCAATGAAGTTTTGCCGTCAGCCAGCAGACGACAAAGAAAATGGCCGTTAGGTCGTCCCCGTACGCCCGCCACCCATGCTCTTTGCAGTCCGCTAGCGGACGGCAAGGATGTGCTGATGGCAAAGCCCTCCGTTGCCGTCCGCTACCTCTTTGTTGTCCGTTTTCTGGTGGCTGATGGCAAAGCCTCTCTTTGTCGTCCGCCAGCTGACGGCAAAGAGTTGACAGACGGCAAATTAGCAAATTCCAGTAGTGTATATATAAATATGTTTGAACACGTGGCTACAATAAATATTTTAGCAATAATGATCATTTGTAAGAAAATCAAGAACTAGATTTTTGATGGGGCCTAGATAGGAAGAAACAAGTAGAACCACCCTGAGAGTGCAAAATGTGTTACTTTTACGTAATATCATGAAAATCCCCTCCATGAGCTTTGTCCACTACTATGAATGATTCATCCCTGTTGGGCCTTTCTAAACTCTATTTGAATCAAGATATTTGGTTATTATTGAATTTTTTTAACACGTTAGATAGAAGCTGGATTCCAACAAAGATATGTTAAATGACTATCTGATTTGATGTAGCCACATCGCCCGGCCCCATCTTGGAATGATGTTTAAAGACATTAAACTTCTAGAACCTGCTCATGTTGACATGTTACGGCGTACATTTAACATTGATGATGGTCTTATTGTTCAAGAGGTAGGTAATGACTTCCTAAAAGTGCTCAATTTCTCATTTGTGTAAAGGTTAATTATTGACATTTGAGCATTCGGTGTCTGGAGGATCTCCTGCTGAGAAATTTGGAATCCAAAAAGGTGATATTATTGAATCTTTCAACGGAAGCCTATTTCTTCCACAATTGAGGTGAGTGTATTAGAGATTTGTTAGGTAAACGAACTGAAAATAAATTTCATTTGTGTCATATTTGTAGCTTCATGGTCTTGACTAGAATGTTTTTGTTTCCTACAATTATTAGTTGGAAAATACGCTGATGAACATAAGGAAAGGCCCTTTAGATGCTGAAGTTCATATTTCTGTAAGTTCATTTCTACATATAAGGGCGGTTTGCTTGATCCCGGCCATCCATTATTTATACGGATGAAATATTAGCAAAGTGCTAGCTCTAAGAGATATAACTCCATAGGTTGGGGTGTTTCACACACTCAAAGAACAACCAGGCACCATAGAGCTGACTTCAAAATTATTTGAACTTGGAGAAGTTATTACAAGAGGTACACATCTCCTCTTTAACTAGCCCCATCTACATATTATTATCGTGATTATTAATTTGATTCTCAAGTATGTATACTCCACTTTTTTTGTGATAAATTGTTATCGAGACATAATGCCATCACTAAGTATGCAAGCTTATGTGCATTGTGCAATAATACACTCTTAGATGACAACCATGTGATGTCTAAAGTATCATACAACGCCATATAGTATGTTATCCACATTCATCTTTTTGTACCAAAGCATACATCTTCCACTTGTAGTCTTGAAGTTTTAGGATTTTTTGGAACAAGAGATGCATGTCTGTGCTTATAGGTTTGTCGATGGGAGCTAACTTTGAGTTGTGTGACATTTTGCAAAGAATGTGGATTAAATATTGATTGCACATTTGCTCATAGTTTTTGTTTTGTTTTGTTTTGGATATGGATACAAAACATTCAACTTGAGAGAGGTGTTTTGCAAGGAAAAGCAGGCTTGGTCATTTGATACTGATGTTGTGTTATTATTTGTTATAGGTCCGACAGACTATTGAACTGGCTGCCAGGTCGAGGAAGGATGTTTCTATGTTGTGTTGTACTGTGATGCATATTTACATGTCACCACATGTATGTTAACCACTTTGATCTACTCTCTCCAAACCAATTCGATCGCAAGTAAGAGTACATGAATTTGGGGATCGGGAAGAGAACCGAATTCTTGGGGAGGAAGAAAGAAGGTAGGTAGAAAGAAGTCACCGCCAGCCTGATGCCAATCGATGCCCTGCTCTCACACGCGACCTTGAGTTGGGCTTCCTTACCTGAGTAGACCGCCTGGGCAGTGGGCCGCCTCCACCTGTTGTGACCTGCCTATCTTGTGAAGCCAACATGTTGGTCTCCTGATGTATGAGGTCCCTAACAGTCCCTTCCCCTTGACAAGCAGCTTGTCCCAAGCCATTGTTCGAGGGAACAACCGGTGCAGATCCTCTTCATCTTCCCATGTCGCCTTGGTAGGACTTGATGCAGTCCAATGCACCAACACTTGCTAGTGCTCCTTGTTGTTAGACAGCTTTGTGCGGGAGTCAAGGATTTCTTGTGGAGCTTGAACCGAGGAAGTCGAAGTAGGCAGCGAGGAGAGCACTAGGTAATGTGGTGGAATTGCTCGCCGCAGCTGTGAGACGTGCACCACCAGATGGATAGCGCTAGTCGATGGCAAGTTGAGCTTGTAGGCCACCTCACCAACACACGCCAGGATGGGTTACGACCCGTAGAACTTGTGGGTGAGCTTGTGGTTTGCCCTCTTCGATACCGAAGACTACACATAAGGTTGAAGCTTGAGAAAAACCCAGTCACCAATGTTGAAGGGGCGTTCCGATCATTTCTTATCAGCTTGACACTTCATCCTTTGTTGTGCTCAGGAGAGTTGTTGCTGTAGCAGCTCAATCATCAACTTACCTTCTTCCAACCATTCTTGGAGCTCGCGAGAGAAGCTCACATTTGAGTCAAGTCTAAGTTAGTGCAGTTCCTGTCCATAGAGCACAGAAAGAGGAGTCTTGCCATGCGATGAATGGTAGTACATGGTGTACCAATATTCCCCGAGGGTGACTTGGTTGGACACGCATGGACGAAACATCGGAGATAGGTCTCCAAGCACTGGTTCACACATTTCGTTTGCATGTTAGTTTGTAGGTGGTACAATGTGCTCATGTCCAGCCATGTGCTCGTGGCCTTGAACAACTCCGACCAGGTGGTACGGTGGTTACCTGCATCATTTTTAGGCGATTTGCATACTGGTCCCAGCTGGACTTGGCTGAGCATATGCAGGCAAAAAATCAACATCTGCATGTTGATTGGTTACCTGCATATCCTTTCCCTGCATCGTAATGATGCCTCTACATACCATGTTTGGTTGCTCGCATTGTATGTGGTCAGACGAGTGCATGTTGTTTGGTTGTATACGAGCATAGAGTTGTGCTCACCTTGTACCCTACTTGGTGAGCTTACCCAATACTACTACACCTTACACACGATCACGCCGATCACACCAACGCCACAACACTGCTATGGCGATGAACTAGACGAAGATGATGGAGTTCTTCAGCCCTAACGGACGATCCACCTTGCCAACCTCAACCTTGCTGCTTGCTTGCTCTCACACATACTTGGAGTAAGCATCTTCTGTTGCCTGCCTAGTCTTAAACCCTCTGTGGATGTTGTCGTTGTACCTTGAAACTTGTTGGCTCCAAGCTTCCCATGAACTGTAAACCCCTGGAACCCTCCCTTCAAACATAGCATACCACTTGCCTTAGCAGTGCAAATGAGCAATAAGTTGAAGCAACAAGCATTGGAACACACAAACAACAAGAAATGAAGCACTCTAGGAGAAAGAAACGAAGCATACAAGCAATGGAGCAGAAGAGCATTAGTAAGCATGCATTATCATACCGCATAGCAAGTTCAACCTACCACTACTTTGGTGTCATCCTACCACCACATCCAAAAGAGGGTGTAATCCTACCACCGGAAGTTCATGATCATCGTGGGGGGTTAGTATATACCACCTCACCAAAATAAACAGAGCATAATATTATTTTCAAGCCCTAACTACACAAAATATATGTCATCATTGTCATCGTCATCCTTGGCGCTATCGTTGTCGAGGATCATGCACGCCGTCGCCACCAGCAGAAGCAGCACTAGTAGTAGTGCTTGCCCAGCCAGGTCCTCAGCCAGAGCACCATGTGGGCAGTGTCAAATCCAGGAATTCAAGTTTGGGTGTTAAAAAAATCACCATAACATCAATCTTTTTTGCCGTTCCAGCCTACCGTTAGCCTTCAAAAATTCAGTTGTTCCTTCTTACTGATGAAATCAATCAATGCAACAGTGGCTATATCTCTGTGAATCCAAACAGAAACTACACATGTACATGTCAAATATAAAAAGGAAAAATGAAAAGAAAGAAATGGGAAACAAAAAAGAAAAAATAATATAAATTTTAAAATTAATCAATGATACAACCTTTCGTACATGTTCTCTCGGGCTCTATGTGCCACTGATACAACCTTTCGTACATCTAATGTTTGATTGACTTAGATTCTCTACCAAAATATAAAATGCAATGCAAATGAGGTAGTATGATTATAAAGTGCATGTAAATAAAAGGTAGGCACTAAAACTTAAATATGAAATAAAGTAAATGAAAGCGAGTCTAGGAGAGGTCTATGTTAATATGCTGCAAAATAAATACTATATTATAATTGATAGACATACTTACTGTTTTATATGTGGGAGATGTCTATGCTAATATGCTTCAAAATCAATTGACTCACACGCACTAATGATTGAAACCCTCATAAAATATTCAAAATACTAAGAATTCATTATGGTAAACCCAACGAGAAAATTAATATCTATGGGTCCTCTTTATCCCATATGTTTTGACTCATATACTCATGTACGGTAATATATGCCCCTCCGGCCACCCTATGCATACTCATGATTACATATTACTAGCTCTTAAGTGTGATCCAACATACGTACATGCTCATAAATTGGCACAAAAGGACAACATCATATCATAACAAACAATTCACATCAATCATAACAGAGCACCAAAGCAACATGACAAAAGAAAACTACTCAGACATAGTTATAGTGCAAAAAATCATTGGATAATAATTCATTACATACAACACTATGTGTAAGTTGACCCTAAAAAAACACTATGCATAAGTAAGAATCATATCGACTTGTGGATGAGTGGACAATTGTATAAGTGGAACACTTGAGAAAATATTCAGACGTGTGTTTAAAAATATTCACTTTGTATTAAAAAATGATCAGTGTGCATTTTGCAAATGTTCAACATGTATTAAAAAGGAACCAAAGGAAAATAAAAAATAGGAAAAGAAAAATGGAACGAAAAGATAAATGAGGAAAGCAAAATTAAAAATAAACTAAATTTAAAAAGAAATCAACCTTACTAAAGGACAGGCCTAATGTTTTCTTAACGTATGGTGAACATTTTTTAAGTTCAAGCAAACATTGTTTTTACAAAATATGACATAAAGTTTTCAAAACACATTCTAAACATTTTGTAAAAACTGTAGGAGAATTATTTTCTGTAAACAATGAAAGATGGGACTGAGAAAAAAAAATAAAAAGTAAAGAAACAAATATTAAAAGGGGACAAAACATAGAAAAAGTCTATCCCAGTCCATTAGAGAGAAGTGCACACATGGAAAAAATAACAGAAAACCGGTTGAGTGCGGTGGCAAATCGTATTTTGCACTTATGCATGAAATGCTACGCCTAGTTCCTATTCCGCGCATTGACGTGGGATATAGTACAAATCGCTAACCGACGCGCACCCTTCAGTGCATTATATATGTATAAATGGGCGGGATCATGTAGGTCCTGTTATCCAACAATTTATTGGGGAAGCTAATGATTTTTACTACATTTTTTTTTCGGTTGTTTTCATCTGGTTTTCACCCGCCGGAATTTTCATATTGTTTTTCAATTTTTTTGCTTTGTTTTTCTTATTTCCTTTACCGATTTCACCTTTTTTATAAAATTTGTGAACTTTTCACAGATCCGTGAACTTTTTTCAAATTTGGATCACCTTTTCCAAATTTCTCTGAGAATTGTTTTAAATCTGTGAACTTTTCTCATTTATGTGATTTTTTCAAATTTCGTGAAATTATCCAAATTACAAACATTTTTCCAAATATTTATGAGCATTTTAAACCCATGTTTTCTTTTTATTTTTTGTGCTTTTTTCAAATTACAAGCTTTTCCAAATGTTATTTTTCTGAAATATGTGAACATTTTTCCAAAATCGACAAGCTTTTTTCAAATATGGAATTTATATTAAAAAATTGTGAACTTTTCAAAATTATGAAAAAAATCAGTACCCATTAACTTTTTTAAAATCCATGAATAATTCTCATAGTCCCGAAATTTTACCGAAATTTATTAAAAATTTAAACATTGTGGTTTTTTTTAATCCATGATTTTTTTTTAATTCATTTTCTTTTCTTCTTTTTTGCTAGTTTTGAACTTTTCGTCTTTGCATGCACTTTTTCAAAAATCGACATTTGATAGGATAATTGGTCAACCGTTGACCACGAACCAAATGTACCCTAGCGAAGTGACCGCATCATGAGTGTAATGGGCCATTAAATGGCTGCCGGCTAGTGGGCACCAGAACTTCTAACGGCGCAGAAGGCGCTGATTAGGATGTCTCAATGGTACGTAGCTCTCACAACCCCCTCTACCATAGTTCCCACATAGCCGGTCCATGTAGGGTTTTTTCTCACCGATTTTGGACCATTCAAGAAAGTTCCCCAATTTTCTAAGCCAATGTTCCGTGTATTTTCAGTTTGCTTTTGTTAATTCTTTTGGGATTAATTTAGTAATTATTATTTTCCTTTGACTTTTTTCTCATTTCCATTTTTTGCCATGAACTTTCTTTAAAAAACTGAAAATTATTATCAAAGTCTTTAAGTTTCTCTAAATTTGTGGTTTTTTCTAAATGCACAAACATTTTAAAATCCATGAGAATTTTCTAATTCATCAACTCTTCTTAAATTTGGGAAAAAAGTTAAACTCATGAATTTTGAAATTATTAAACATCTTTTTATAACCATGAACTTTTTACAATTTGGGAAGTTTTTTACAATTCTGGGAAGTTTTTTAAAATTTGGGAACATTTTTCTAACTCATGAACATATTTTCAAGTTTGTGAACTTTTCTTCAATGTATGAACTTGTTTTAGAAAGTAATATTTTTTTAATTCATAGAAAACTAGGAGTCATTTTCCTCCTATAAACTAGCGGCTATTAGTTATTGCCGACCCAGTAGCCTGTAGTGGCAACAAGCGGGCGGTCAGATTGGGCGAGCCAGCAAGCTAATAGGCCGGCCCAACTGGACCATGCACCGTTTGTTGAAGTATCACTCGGTTTCCATTTGCATTTTTTGTTGGATCGTTTCATAGACAATACTTTGTTGTGTTCTGGAAATTGAGATAGATCTAAGGATCACTATCAGTCACATGGCTCGATTGCTACAAGGTGCTCCAAACACAGAAATCTTCACTCTCGACATGCATCTCATTCCCTGCATTGTTCAATGGTACTCTCTCTGTAAAGAAATATAAGAGCGTTTAGATCACTACTACTTTATGATCTAAACGCTCTTATATTTATTTATAGAGGGAATACACATGAACAATAACACATTCTTGCCTTGTGCGCAGCCGTTGCTGGTGGACATGGCACGATGTCTCTCCCATCTCGTCTCTGCGCTGACTAGCATCCCACACACATACACCGGTAGAATATGTATAACATGTAGAATTTTTAATTGAGAGAGTGGTAGGATCTCGTGTGTACATATCATGCAAAAAAAATTGAGAGACTGGTAGTATATGTATATGAAACCAATTGAATTCTAGAAAAAAAATACTACAAGCAATGGTATTTCGGTACAAGATAAAAAGCATGCACATCTTGTCAACTTATTGCTGAACACAAGTTGCAAAAACCAATTTTCAATGGTCCAATTTATCCTCTAAAAGTTTCTACAGACATATGTACCTATAATACAATAGAAATCACTATTAAGATATTTGTTAGATAATATGCTTTACCAATCTCTACCACAATATGTAATCATGTTAAAATATACACAAACATATGCACATATACTCAAGTATATATGTATATACCACTGAATTTTAATTAAAAGATAATTAATTTTATGTATATACCACGGAATAACTTTTCCATTGATATACATTAGAAAGGTGTAACAGAACAAACTGTACTTACTCTCTAGTAGTAGTATTATGTGGTTCATAACTATTCCTTCTAAGTAATAGAAAATTATACCACTTAACATATTATTATGATAGAAGTAATTTAAAAAAGATTAGTACAAAATATTAATTATAATTCACTCAAATACTACATTGGTTTGGACTCATTCGTCATCAGTGACCCATTCACACATATGCAACTACGACACGGAGATGGAGTGGGTTTGACTCAGTCTCCTTTAAGATCACCAATGGCCCCACCATTTGAATTGAAAAGTGGTGCACCTGATGAGCTCTGCTCGGTTCTTATTGCCCACGCCGATCCCCCTAGAAGAAATAGTTTTAACCATGGAGAGAATTCTTGGAATATATATGTCCTACCCGTACTCCCTGACAAGAGTATACTGCGGTTCGATGCTCTCTCCCACAACCTCTGATACCACCTGTAGGAATGGTGAGATGCAATAAAGTAGGAGCGGGTGCCCCTAAACAAGCCATGGAACATCCCGATGACCATGCCATTGGCGTCGAGAAGAGGTGAGCCGGACATCCCTGCCTGGGTTTCAATGTAGACCTCAAGGAGAGTCATCTTGTAGACCATCTTGTTAGTGCTCACCATGTCGATGTCTCTCAGAGAGCCCTCCGACCCCATCTTGCACCACCTCGCATGTCTTCGCATTCTCTGAGCCACCGAGAGGGTCAGGTGTGGTCTGGTGCATTTGTCATTATCGTGGAAGTTCTTGACGGACTCGACCCCAACAGTGAGTAAAAACATGTCTGTGGACGAGTACCATGTTATGGCTGCATTTACATACTCCGTCGCCTCCTCGGCCCGGCAAACGAGATGGCAAGCTTACTTGTGGTGGTAGCAGACGAGAGAGGCGCTAAACAAGCGCACTTTATCCATCGTCAAGGGATCTGAGCCGTTGTATATGTGGGGGAGGCCATGAGCAATCGTAATGACCTTCCCTCCATCGGTCATGGAATCGTGAACGAAGCCAAGGCAAGTGCAGGCGTTCTCCATGGCTTCCCTCGTCTTCTTTTTGTCTTTGATGGTTAGTACTCGATCGGCCAGCTCTTGGATCTTTTTGATCTTGTTGGGCTTGGGGGCCAACTTGACGTAAAAGATGGAGTCCTCCGATGTGTTCAACATGTACGTCCAATCCACATGTTGAGTCATCCAATATTACTCCACTGCAGGGCCAGATTGACTTTGCGAGCGTTGGCGCAGCCCCGATTGGCGTGGCCTACCTGTACTTGTTGACACTAGATTTTGGCATGTCCAAAAACATAATTAATATGACTCCATATGAAAACTTTCTCAATATGAAAAAGTTCCGTATTATCAGAATGAGGAACTTTGATGTTGGGGGTCATTGCCATCCGATATCATCTCAGAGACTGAAAATGTGTTTGGATTACTGAGATTTGGCATTCGGGGTAATGTTTGGCAGCTTACGCCTCCAAGAAGCCTTCATATGAGAAAGTGTTCTAAATGGATTGTCTTTGTCTCATTGAGGCGATTGATTTTGATATTTGAATCATCCCAATCCAAGGTCATGTGCAAAAGTTACAACCAAATCAGCGCGACGCAACAGCGGATAGCCGGATCATCCGGGGTGGTAACCGACAAAAGACCCCGGATGTTCGAACTATCATCTAGGAAGACAACATAAGATTCAATACTGAATCTGGGATGGAACCCAAACAATCCGGGCAAAAGTCCGGCTTGGAGTCCAGACATCCGGGCAATAATTTCATGTTTTTCTCTCATGCAGAAGTTAGAAAACAGGCGAAAACACCCTGAAGATGGCCTCGAAACGAAAACCATTTGACACGAAAGTGGTTCGTCTTGTCTAAAAGGATAAATTTGGTTTTTTGAGCATCTCCATCCAAGGTCATATGCAGCATGTGTGTCCCAAAAAACAGTTGGCTCATACCAATCTAAATAAGAGCTCCGTAAATTTCAAAAGGATTTGGGCGGGATTTGGAGTTCTTTTCTTGTATGGGAAGTCCAGCCACCTCATAAATAAATGAGAGGTGAGGGCCGATTGAACAACACACACAATCGACAATAAACACATCTACCACTTATTATCATTCCTCTTCGCCCTTACCCTAGTTTTTCTCTTCTCATTCTTCATGGTTCTTCTTGTTGCAGGGCAACGATCCATGAGGCCTGATGTCTACTACGCAACCTTCTCCTTGTAGACGTTGTTGGGCCTGCAAATGCACAGGTTTGTAGGACAGTAGCAAATTTCCCTCAAGTGGATGACCTAAGGTTTATCAATCCGTGGGAGGCGTAGGATGAAGATGGTCTGTCTCAAACAACCCTGCAACCAAATAACAAAGAGTCTCTTTTGTCCCCAACACACCCAATACAATGGTAAATTGTATAGGTGCACTAGTTCGCCGAAGAGATGGTGATACAAGTGCAATATGGATAGTAGATAAAGGTATTTGTAATCTGAAATTATAAAAACAGCAAGGTAATAAGTGGTAAAAGTGAGCGTAAACGGTATTGCAATTGTAGGAAACAAGGCCTAAGGTTCATACTTTCACTAGTGCAAGTTCTCTCAACAATAATAACATAGATAGATCATATAACAATCCCTCAACATGCAACAAAGAGTCACTCCAAAGCCACTAATAGCGGAGAACAAACGAAGAGATTATGGTAGGGTACGAAACCACCTCAAAGTTATTCTTTCGGATCAATCTATTCAAGAGTTCGTACTAGACTAATACCTTAAGACACAAATCAACCAAAACCCTAATTTCACCTAGATACTCCATTGTCACCTCAAGTATCCGTGGGCATGATTATACGATATGCATCACATAATCTCAGATTCATCTATTCAACCAACACAAAGTACTTCAAAGAATGTCCCTAAGTTTCTACCGGAGAGTCAAGACGAAAACGTGTGCCAACCCCTATGCATAGGTTCATGGGCGGAACCCACAAGTTGGTCACCAAAACATACATCAAGTGGCACATGATATCCCATTGTCACCACAAATAAGCACGGCAAGACATACATCAAGTGTTCTCAAATCATTAAAGACTCAATCCGATAAGATAACTTCAAAGGGAAAACTCAATTCATCACAAGAGAGTAGAGGAGGGAGAAACATCATAAGATCCAACTATAATAGCAAAGCTCGGGATACATCAAGATCGTGCCATAGAGGGAACACGAGAGAGAACACGAGAGAGAGAGATCAAACACATAGCTACTGGTACATACCCTCAGCCTCGAGGGTGAACTACTCCCTCCTCGTCATGGATAGCGCCAGGATGATGAAGATGGCCACCGGTGAAGGATCCCACCCTCTGGTAGGGTGCCGGGAAGGGCTCCCGAGAGGTTTTTGGTGGGTACAGAGGCTTGCGGCTGCGGAACTCCCGATCTATCTTGATATTCGATGTTTTTAGGGTATGTAGGCTTATATATGCAAAAGAAGTTGGTTGGGGGAGCCTCGAGGGGCCCACAAGAGGGTAGGGCGCGCCCAGGGGGTTGGGCGCGCCCCCTATCTCGTGGCCTTCTCGATGATCCCCTGGCTTGCACTCCAAGTTCCTGGGATTGGTTCTATTCCAAAAATAACTTTGCCGAAGGTTTCATTCCGTTTGATATTCCTTTTCTTCGAAATACTAAAACAGGCAATAAAACAGCAATATGGGCTGGGCCTCCGGTTAATAGGTTAATCCCAAAAGTAATATGAAAGTGTATAATAAAGCCCATAATCATTCAAAACAGATAATATAATAGCATGGAACAATCAAAAAATTATAGATACGTTGGAGACGTATCAAGCATCCCCAAGCTTAATTCCTGCTCGTCCTCGAGTAGGTAAATGATAAAAACAGAATTTTTGATGTGGAATGCTACCTAGCATAATTCTCAGTGTAGTTTCTCTTTATTGTGGCATGAATATTCAGATCCAAATGATTCAAAATAAAAGTTCATATTGATAAAAGAAATAGTAATACTTCAAGCAAACTAATAAAAGCAATCATGTCTTCTCAAAATAACATGGCTAAAGAAAGTTCATCCCTACAAAATAATATAGTTAGGCTATGCTTCATTTTCGTCACACAGAGATGTACCCAACTTCTATACCCCCGATGACAAGCCAAGCAATTGTTTCATACTTAAATAATCTCAAACTTTTTCAACCTTTAAGCAATACATGAGCGTGAGCCATGGATCTAGCACTATGGGTGGAATAGAATAATGATTGGGGATTGTGTGGAGAAGACAAAAAAGAGAAAGTCTCACATTGACGAGGATAATCAACGGGCTATGGAGATGCCCATCAATTGATGTCAACATGAGGAGTAGGGATTCCCATGCAACGGATGCACTAGAGCTATAAATGAATGAAATCTCAACAAAAGAAAACTAGTGGGTGTGCATCCAACTTTCTTGCTCACGAAGACCTAGGGCATTTGAGGAAGCCCATCGTAGGAATATACAAGCCAAGTTCGATAATAAAAAATTCCCACTAGTATATGAAAGTGACAACCTATGAGACTCTCTACATGAAAACATGGTGCTACTTTGAAGCACAACATATGAGACTCATTACATGAAGAACAAAGTGCTACTTTGAAGCACAAGTGTGAAAAAGGAGATAGTAGCATTGCCCTTTTATTTTCTTTCTTTTTTTCCTTTTTTTCCTTTTTCTTTTTTTTCTTTATTTTTATTTTTTTTTCTTTTGGCCTTTTTTCGGGCATTGCTCTAATAATAATGATCATCACACTTTTATTGATTACAACACATGAATTACAACTCGAAACTAGAACAAGATATGACCCTATATGAATGCCTCCGGCGGTATACCGGGATGGTGCAATGAATCAAGAGTGACATGTATAAAAATTTATGCATGGTGGCTTTTCCACAAATACAATGTCAACTACATGATCATGCAATGGCAATATGACAAAAGTAATGTATGTCATGATGATGATGAACGGATCGGTGGAAAGTTGCATGGCAATATATCTCGGAATGGCTATGGAAATGCCATAAATAGGTAGGTATGGTGGCTGTTTTGAGGAATATATAAGGAGGTTTATGTGTGATAGAGCGTATCATATCACGGGGTTTGGATGCACCGGCGAAGTTTCCACTAACTCTCAAGGTGAGAAAGGGCAATGCACAGTACCGAAGAGGCTAGCAATGATGGAAAGGTAAAAGTGTGTATAATCCATGGACTCAACATTAGTCAAAAGAACTCATATACTTATTGCAAAAAATTACAAGTCATCAAAAACCAAGCACTACATGCATGCTCCTAGGGGGGATAGATTGGTAGGAAAAGACCATCGCTCGTCCCCGACCGCCACTCATAAGGATGCACAAGCCAGGTACACTTGATGCTTCAAATTTGTTACACAACTTTAACCATATGTGCATGCTACGGGACTTGCTAACTTCAACACAAGCATTCTTTAAATTCATAATCACCCAACTAGCATGACTTTAGTATCACTAGCTCCATATCTCAAAAGAATTATCAAGTATCAAGTTGATCATATCATCCAATTCACTTCCTATGATAGTTTTCATTCAAATTACCATGCAGTTTAAGAATCTCAAAATAATATAAGTGAAGCATGAGAGTTCATTAATTTCTAAAAAATAAAACCACCGACGTGCTCTAAAAAGATATAAGTGAAGCACTAGAGCAAATAACAAACTACTCCGAAAGATATAAGTGAAGATCCATGAGTAGTTAAATAATTGTGTAACTATGAGAAGACTCTCTCTCATTTAAGAATTTCAGATCTTGGTATTTTATTAAAGCAGCAAGCAAAAAAAATTAAAATGACATTACAAGGATAGCGCAACTCATGTGAAGAAGCAAAAACTTAGGTTCAACCGATACTAACGTTAATTGTTAAACAAGAAAGGTGGGATGCCTACCGGGGCATCCCCAAGCTTAGATGCTTGAGACGTCTTAGAATATTACCTTGGGGTGCCTTTGGGTATCCCCAAGATTGAGCTTTTGTGTCTCCTTAATTCCTTTTATATCTCGGTTTCCTAAATCTCGAAAGCTTCATTCACACCAAACTCAACAAGAACTCGTGAGATAGGTTAGTATAAAACAATGCAAAAACCTTATCATTTTCTACTGTAACAAATTACTAACATTACTATTCAGCATTGAAGACTAAATGTCTCTGCATATTTAATACTCCTATCCTCAAATAGAATCATTAAACAAGCAAGCAAATGCAAACAATGCAAACATAACATCAATCTGCCAAAACAGTATAGTCTGTAAAGAATGCAAGATTCATCATACTTCCCTAACTCCAAAAATTATAAGAAAAATACTACGCTGTATAAGATTTTTCAGAGCTCAGTATGCAAAAAGATTCAACATTATATCACTCTCTGACTTTTCTAGGGAATTTTTGCAACAGCGGTAAACTTTCTGTTTTAATACAGCAACATGTATACTAGCAAAATAAGCATGGAAAAGGCTATCCTTGACATTTTTATTGAAAATAAAGATGCAAAACATAATTCTAAATAACAGCAAGCAAATACTGTCAAAATAAAATGACGCTCCAAGCAAAACACATATCATGTGGTGAACAAAAATATAGCTCCAAGTAAAGTTACCGATGAACGAAGACGAAAGAGGGGATGCCATCTGGGGCATCCCCAAGCTTAGGCTCTTGGTTGTCCTTGAATATTACCTTGGGGTGCCTTGGGCATCCCCAAGCTTAGGCTCCTGCCACTCCTTATTCCATAGTCCATCGAATCCTTACCCAAAACTTGAAAACTTCAACCACACAAAATTCAACACAAAACTCGTAAGCTCCGTTAGTATAAGAAAATAAATCACCACTTAGGTACTGTAATGAAATCATTCTAAATTCATATTGGTGTAGTATCTACTGTATTCCAACTTCTCTATGGTTCATACCCTCCGATACTACTCATAGATTCATCAAAATAAGCAAACAACACAATGAAAACAGAATTTGTCAAAAACAGAACAGTCTGTAGTAATCTGTATCAAACGTATACTTCTGGAACCCCAAAAATTCTGAAATAAATTTGTGGACCTGAGGAATTTGTCTATTAATCATCTTAAAAAATAATCAACCTAAAAGAACTCTCCAGTAAAAAATGGCAGCTAATCTCGTGAGCGCTAAATTTTTTGTTTTTGACAGCAAGATCATATAGACTTCTCCCAAGTCTTCCCAAAGGCTCTACTTGGCACTTTATTGAAACAAAAGCTATAAAACATGATTACTACAGTATCATAATAATGTGAACACACAAAAACAGTAAGGATAAATATTGGGTTGTCTCCCAACAAGCGCTTTTCTTTAATGCCTTTCTCGCTAGGCATGATGATGACAATGATGCGCATATAAAAGATAAGAACTGAAACATAAAGAGAGCATCATGAAGCATATGACTAGCACATTTAAGTCTTACCCACTTACTATGCATAGGGATTTTGTGAGAAAACAACTTATGGGAACAATAATCAATTAGCATAGGAAGGTAAAACAAGCATAGCTTCAAAATTTTCAACACATAGAGAGGAAACTTGATATTTTTGCAATTCCTACAAGCATATATTCCTCCCTCATAATAATTTTCAGTAGCATCATGAATTAATTCAACAATATAACCAGCACCTAAAGCATTCTTTTCATGATCTACAAGCATAGAAAATTTACTACTATCCACATAAGCAAAATTCTTCTCATTCGGAATGGTGGGAGTATCATAAGAGACTTGAATACTATAAATTTTTTCCACATTAAAAGAGTAATGTTCAGAAAAAGGGTAATCATAATCATGACAAGTTTTATAAATATAATCATCACTACTTTTTATAGCATAAGTTTCATCACTATAATCATCATAAGTAGCAACTTCGTTCTCATCATAATCGATTGAAACCTCTCCCAAGATAGTGGAATCACTAAATAAAGTTGACACTCTTCCAAATCCACTTTCATATTCATCAAAAAAAGATTCAACATCCTCCAAAATAGTTGGATCACTACTTCCTAAAGTTGACACTCTTCCAAACCCACTTTCATCAATATAATCATCATAAGTAGGAGGCATGCTATCATCATAACAACTTTGCATATCAAAACTTGGGATGCTAAAAGTATCATCTTCATTAAACATAGCATCCCCAAGCTTGGGAAAATCATTAATTTCAGCAAATATATTGTCAAATATTTCATCCTCATCAAACATAGCTTCCCCAAACTTGGGCCTTTTCATATCATAAGCATAATCACTCTCATCATTAATAGTATGGATAGCACCAATAGTATAGCAATTATCATCATCACAATGAGTAATAGGAGCAACATCATTTGGGAGGGATACCTTTTTACCTTTGCTGCTCCTTTTCTTCCTTTTCTTCTTCACATTATGTGTCGGTTCAACCTTCTTTATTGATGGAATTGGTTGAATAGAAAGCTCCTCCTCGTTACCTGATTCATCATAAGAAATAATAGGAGGAGATTGGGAAGTCTCTTCCGTTTCATTAGTATTCTTATCATCTTCTATTTGCTTTCTTTTCTTTAGGTAATTGGCAATATAAGGATTTTCAATGCAATTCACCGTACAATACATATAAATCTTCTCTAGATCAAAATCAAGGAATCTATCGAGATTAAACTTTGGAATACCCTCAGTTATATGTTTCATTTCTTCATACCCCAAAAGAAGACTAATCTGTTTATGATGCTCAAGGGTAATCAAATTATCACAATTTTTGGATTCGATTTGGTCATGAAACAATTTTCATTGGAGATTTAAATGACCACGTTCATTGCAAAGTTCACAAGGAGCGCGAAAAATATTGAATTTTTCAGCACAATAATCAAGACTTTCTTGGAACCTTTTAGTTTCTAAATACTTATGCCTCTTGCAATATATATCTTCTCTATTCGGCGTGTTCATGCAAACATGCACTCCACAAAAGTTGACATGCTCATAAGAGATATTTTCATCATGACTAGTGCAATTATCATTATTACTATGGATATTCAAAGAGTTGATACTAACAACATTGCAATCATGCTCATCATTCAAAGATTTAGTGACAAACATTTTATAGATTTCTTCTTCTAGCACTTGAGCACAATTTTCCTTACCATCATACTCACGAAAGGTATTAAAAATACGAAGCGTATGAGACAAACTAAATTCCATTTTTTTAGTTTTCTTTTATAGACTAAACTAGTGATAAAACAAGAAACAAAAAGATTCGATTGCAAGATCGAAAGATATACCTTAAAGCACCCACCTCCCCGGCAACGGTGCTAGAAAAGAGCTTGATGTCTACTACGCAACCTTCTCCTTGTAGACGTTGTTGGGCCTGCAAGTGCACAGGTTTGTAGGACAGTAGCAAATTTCCCTCAAGTGGATGACCTAAGGTTTATCAATCCGTGGGAGGCGTAGGATGAAGATGGTCTCTCTCAAACAACCCTGCAACCAAATAACAAAGAGTCTCTTGTGTCCCCAACACACCCAATACAATGGTAAATTGTATAGGTGCACTAGTTCGGCGAAGAGATGGTGATACAAGTGCAATATGGATAGTAGATAAAGGTATTCGTAATCTGAAATTATAAAAACAGCAAGGTAATAAGTGGTAAAAGTGAGCGTAAACGGTATTGCAATGGTAGGAAACAAGGCCTAAGGTTCATACTTTCACTAGTGCAAGTTCTCTCAACAATAATAACATAGATAGATCATATAACAATCCCTCAACATGCAACAAAGAGTCACTCCAAAGCCACTAATAGCGGAGAACAAATGAAGAGATTATGGTAGGGTATGAAACCACCTCAAAGTTATTCTTTCGGATCAATCTATTCAAGAGTTCGTACTAGAATAACACCTTAAGACACAAATCAACCAAAACCCTAATTTCACCTAGATACACCATTGTCACCTCAAGTATCCGTGGGCATGATTATACGATATGCATCACACAATCTCAGATTCATCTATTCAACCAACACAAAGTACTTCAAATAGTGTCCCAAAGTTTCTACCGGAGAGTCAAGACGAAAACGTGTGCCAACCCCTATGCATAGGTTCATGGGCGGAACCCACAAGTTGGTCACCAAAACATACATCAAGTGGCACATCATATCCCATTATCATCACAGATAAGCACGGCAAGACATACATCAAGTGTTCTCAAATCATTAATGACTCAATCCGATAAGATAACTTCAAAGGAAAAACTCAATTCATCACAAGATAGTAGAGGGGGGAGAAACATCATAAGATCCAACTATAATAGCAAAGCTCGGGATACATCAAGATCGTGCCATAGAGGGAACACGAGAGAGAACATGAGAGAGATAGAGAGAGAGAGAGATCAAACACATAGCTAATGGTACATACCCTCAGCCTCGAGGGTGAACTACTCCCTTCTCGTCATGGATAGCGCCGGGATGATGAAGATGGCCACCGGTGAAGGATCCCCCCTCCGACAGGGTGCCGGGAAGGGCTCCCGAGAGATTTTTGGTAGCTACAGAGGCTTGCGGCGGCGGAACTCCCGATCTATCTTGATATTCGATGTTTTTAGGGTACGTAGGCTTATGTAGGCGAAAGAAGTCGGTCAGGGGAGCCTCGAGGGGCCCACGAGAGGGTAGGGCACGCCTAGGGGGTGGGCGCGCCCCCTATCTCGTGCCCTCCTTGATGATCCACTGGCTTGCACTCCAAGTTCCTGGGATTGGTTCTGTTCCAAAAATAACTTTGCCGAAGGTTTCATTCCGTTTGGACTCCGTTTGATATTCCTTTTCTTCGAAATACTGAAACAGGCAATAAAACAACAATATGGGCTGGGCCTCCGGTTAATAGGTTAGTTCCAAAAGTAATATAAAAGTGTATAATAAAGCCCATAATCATTCAAAACAGATAATATAATAGCATGGAACAATCAAAAATTATAGATACGTTGGAGACGTATCAAGGCCCTAGAGGTGATCAGGTTGACCTAGGGCAGACCATAGCTATCGGGTGTCCAGACGGGGTCCCTCCCAGCCGTGTGGGGTTTCACATCTACAAAAGCGCCCGCTGGATTACTTGCGTACCACGCTTCGGTCAGGTCTCCTTCGACGTGAGCTGTGTTGCATCACCACCCAGAGTTGAGGATACACGATGACGTATTTGTGTGCGAACACACTTTTTGACGACTTCGATGGGGATGAAGCTTCAAATGGTCTCCATCCCATTCTTTCTACGAAGAGATCGTCATCAAGGGTTTGCTATATACAAAGTTAATATGACTACCCAACCCCCTTCTGTAGATGCAAATAATCCATGTGGTGTTACTAGATCGTCCAATGAGTACACTTTACCGGCTAGCCCTAGATTTTTTTTCCAGCCATGCATCTAATTACCTGCAAGAACTTATTGAAATTAATTTACATGCTTCAGCTTCTTATGATACTAGTAACATACACCATGTGCATCTAACTCTCATGCATCGGCAACCACACAAATCTATATGCCGATGAACAACATGATGAGTTCGGTTAATCAATTTGAAACACCACATCTTATAATTTCCAAAGCCATAAGAAAGTGTTTCACCCATTTATTCATCGACAGCTAATTTGCAATATGTGAATCCAAACATGCCGATGGGAGAATTGGCAATTACCCTCAACTATCATATGCTACGTGCACATCATGTTATTAACTTTTCGTCACCTTACGATAATGTTGATATTCATAATTTGGCTCCACACCTTCATTAACATAGCCGAATATGTGAAAATTGTACAGGAACCCATATGCTTTTATGTTGGTGCAATAATTTGCCTCCTTGTATTTTGGAGTTTGTTGTCATAAACAGTATGGGACTAATGTGTGTGCTAGTGCACACAGAGTGACAAGTCCCTGAAGTCATGTGGAGTTTGGAAAAACTCCGAAGATAATCATCTGCGAGGCAGTGAAGATTATCGCTGAAGATTATGCCTGTCGAAAGTGACCCCCCAAAATTGCTAATGTGAAGCAATTGGTTCGGTGTGTGTCCAAAGAAATTTACTGTACCCAAGATTTTAAAGACGAAGCAAAGATGTTGCATTTGTTTCGTTGTTCTTCTTTCTCTTTCTTGAGTCGTAGACCAACCTACTATTAAGAGGGGTATAATGGTTGAATCTTACAGTTCTCTGATGCTAAACCCGAATCATATGTGAGATGAGGGAAATCTCTTTATGTCCCGAATAGATACTTGTCAGCAAGACACGAAGTTCTTCTTCGTTGTGAGAGACTTGATTCGGACCGAGGAGTTAGCAACTCTTTACTAAACAAGCGCACTAGATTTCAGGTGTATACAAAAAATGTGAATTGTGTGTGTGATATGTCTCCAACGTATCTATAATATTTTATTGTTCCATGTTATTATATTATCTGTTTTGGATGTTTTATATACATCTATATGCTATTTTATATTATTTTTGGTACTAATCTATTAGCAATTGCTTGGCTTATAAATAAAGCATGAGTAGTAAAATTTCTTGACTACGGGTAAACTAGTATCATATGAGAATAACAGTAGTTTACTGTCATATGTTTTATGAGCAAAGCGTGAGTAGTTTACCACAGACCTACGGGTCCTTAGATAGTATCTAGATGGCTTCTTCTCTCTCTTTGATTCTCAATATCATGTTCTCCTCGATGTTCTTAGAGATCTATTTGATGTAATATTCTTTTGCGGTGTGTTTGCCGAGATCCGATGAATTGTGTATTTATGATCAGATTATCTATGAATATTATTTGAGTCTTCTCCGAATTCTTATATGCACGATTTGATATCTTTGCAAGTCTCTTCAAATTATCGATTTAGTTTGGCCTACTAGATTGGTTTTTCTTGCAATGGGAGAAGTGCTTAGATTTGGGTTCAATTTTGTGGTGTCCGTTTCTAGTGACAATAGGGGCAGCAAGGCACGTATTATATTGTTGCCATCGAGGATAAAAATATGGGGTTTTTATCATATTGCTTGAGTTAATTCCTCTACATCAAGTCATCTTACTTAATGCGTTACTCTGTTCTTTATGAATTTAATACTCTAGATGCAGGTAGGAGTCGGTCGATGTGTGGAGTAATAGTAGTAGATGCAGAATCGTTTCGGTCTACTTGACACGGATGTGATGCCTATGTTCATGATCATTGCCTTAGATATCGTCATAATTATGCGCCCTTCTATCAATTGGTCGGCAGTAATTTGTTCACCCACCGTATTATTTGCTATCTTGAGAGAAGCCACTAGTGAAACCTATGGCCCCGGGATCTCTTTTCCATCATATTAAGTCTCTTTTCCATCATACTAGTTTCCGATCTACTATTTTTCAATCTTTTACTTTCCGATCTACAAACCAAAAATACCAAAGATATTTACTTTACCGTTTATCTATCTCTATCAGATCTCACTTTTGCAAGTAACCGGGAAGGGATTGACAACCCCTTTATCGCGTTGGGTGCAAGTTTGTTGATTGTTTGTGTAGGTATTTGGTGACTTCTGCATTTTCTCCTACTAGATTGATACCTTGGTTCTCAACTGAGGGAAATACTTACTCTACTTTGCTGCATCACCCTTTCCTTTTCAAGGGAAAAACAAATGCAAGCTCAAGAAGTAGCTGGAAGAATTTCTGGCGCCGTTGCCGGGGAGATCTACGCCAAGTCAAGCCATACCAAGTACCCGTCATAAACACTCATCTCTTGCATTACATTATTCGCCATTCGCCTATCGTTTTCCTATCCTCCACTTCTAAAACGATTTTTGAAAAGATTTGTCTTTTCTTCGCCCTTCTTCTATGCGATCTTTTGTTCGCTTGTGTTACCATGTGCCTTCTTTTTGATTGCATCTTCGCTTGATAAAAGTTTATGGATCCTCATCCACTTGATAATCTTTTTAAGAGATCCAGGTATGATGAACCAATTGCTAGTGAGTTTTGTTCACTAGATTATCTTTATGAAGTTTTGCTTGAAATTCGTGAATCTAAAAATTGTGATGAAGAAATTTATGAAGAGAATCACGATAGCTCCTTGAATAAAAAGCATGATTGCAATGATTTTACTATAAATTCTATTGATGTCAATTATGCTAAAAATATGCAAAACCCTAAGCTTGGGGATGCTAGTTTTGCTATGTCCACTACTTGTTGCAATGATCATGATTGGGGTGATTCTTCTTATGATCTTGAAAATTTATTTAAGCCCCATGATGAATATGAGATTGATATTAGTGTTTGCAATAATGTTGAAAGTGAGTTTGGAAGATTGTAAACTTTAGATCCCACATATTTGGAGAATGTTCAATCTTAATAAAAATTTGATAAAAGTGGGTTTGGAGAGGTCATGACTTTAGTTAATATTAATCCCACTATTTTGGAAGAGTGTGAACTTCGCATGCATGTGGATCGTGTTGAGAATATGTTATGTGATAGCTATATTTTTGAATTTTCTTATGATCCTACATGTAATTATTATTAGAGAGGAAAATATGGTTGTAGAAATTTTCATGTTAGTAAATTACCTCTCTTCATGTTGAGTTTGCTATTGTCTCTTTCTTCTTCCTTGCATATGCTAGTTTTTCCTTGCCTTGATAATTTATTTGCTTATAAAATTCCTATGAATAGGAAGTATGTTAGACTTAGATGTGTTTGTCATGTGTTTTATGAAGCTTTCTTTATGCTCCAATTCTTCTCTTTTATGTGAGCATCATTGAAGTTATCAGTGCCTAGCTAAGGGCTTAAACAATGGCGCTTGTTGGGAGGCAACCCAATTTTATTTTTATTCTTTGCTTTTTGTTCCCATTTAGTAATAAATAATTCAACTAGCTTCTGATTAGATGTGGTTTTGTGTTTTAATTAGTGTTTGTGCTGAGTTAAACCTTTAGGATAGCTTACGGTGATAGTTGTGTTGATCCTGCTGAAAAACAGAAACTTTTGCGCCCAGTAAATAATTTCCAGAATTTTATTGAAATGTGCTTTTGATCTGATTCTTTTTGCTCTGGGTTGGTGCACAAATTTCTCAGGTTGTCCTAATTTTTCAAAAAAATTGGAGTTACAGAAGTATTCGAGAGTTACAGATTGCTACAGACTGTTTTGTTTTTGATAGATTCTGTTTTCTATGTGTTGTTTGCTTAATTTGATGAATCTATGGGTATTATCGGGGGGGGGGGGGCTATGAACCATGGAAAAGTTAGAATACAGTAGATATTACACCAATATAAATAAATAAGGAGTTTGCAACAGTATCTTAATGTGGTGATTTATTTTCTTATACTAACGAAGCTCATGAGATTTTCTGTTGAGTTTTGTGTTGTGAAATTTTCAAGTTTTGGGTAAGGATTTGATGGACTATGGAATAAGGAGTGGCAAGAGGGTACGCTTGGGGATGCTGATGTAGGGCGGAACCCTATGTGGACGATCTTTCACGTTTGGAGTGGATCCTACGGCGAAACACGAAGAACGCGCGGAAGAACACGAGGAAATCACGGGGAGGAACGAGGGAAAACACTCAACCAACAAGGGATCGGTCACACAATTGCTAGATCAAAGAACACAAAGAGATACACGAGATCCAAAGTCAACAAAGGTAAGGATACAAAGGAACCGTTCTTCTCCGTGAGGAGGCCTTGATATCCACGAGGGGATCTTCCCACGAGGGGGTCTTGAATCCGATAGGATCTTCTCCGAGGAGGTCGCGGTCTCTCACGAGGAGGAGATCCGCTGGATGAGCGAAGCTCTATCTCTAATCGAGCTAAATCAACGCTACCTTAACTAGGAGGAGGTGGAGGAGTATATATAGTCTAGAGCCACGAAGGGGTAAGTGAGGGCGAAGGGGTACACGGGCTCGGCCCAATACACAGTGCGCAGACAGGCCGGTTGTACCGGTCCAGGGGGCGGTTGTACCGCTGGTAGCTCATGCCGGGCGGAAGTATCGGTCGTGGGAGGCGGTACTTCCGCAGGGGGGTCAGGCGCTGGCTTCTGGAGATGGACGTCGGAGGGGCCAGCGGTTGTACCGGTTGTCGGGGCGGTAGTACCGATCATTGGGTAATTACCGGTACATCCGGGGCAGTACCGGCCTTGCACCGCACGATCACAGAATGGTGGCCGGTAGTTGGGCGGTAGTCGACCGGTTGTACCACCCGGGCGGTTGTTGGCCGGTTGTACCGCTCGTTCTAGGGCAGCTAGGTTCTCTTCCTCCTTCTCTTCCATGCTTGGCCTTGGTCCTTGGATTCTCCATGGTCGTCTCGGTCGCACCTGAGTATATGCAAGATCCGAGGTAGTAGCCATGTCTCACATGTAGAAAGTGAAGGTTCAGAGAGGAGCGAGTTCACCTTGTGTCCAATGGTGTATATTTGAGGTCTCGTCATATGTCCTCTTGGGGCTTGGGGAGTAGTCGGAGTGTACATGGGGATGAACGTGGGATGCTCCGCATCATTTCCCCCCCCCCCTTGGGAAAGATCCGACCTCAGATCGTGATCCTCATCACCATGGAAACAGTTGTCGTAGACGGACTTGTAGTTGGACGAAGTTGAAGACATGGCGCTATCCAAGTAGTCCAAGGTGTCGCCGGAGTGATAGACATGCAAAAAGAGCAAACACAAGCAACACTCGGAAATACAATGGTTAGCGCACACAAAGTGTCCATCATGTAAGAATGAGTTCGTGCGGCAAGATTGGTGGTGACAAAACGCATGAAGCTTATCAAGATGATCTAGAATGAGATGCAAAGCATTCATGGGAGGAAATGCAATCATTGTGCACACAAATGTGTTGTAAATATGATCAATGCAACCACGGTGCAAAATGATGTCATAATGGGATGGTTTATCAAATGCATGAACATGGCAATGGATGCTCAACATGTGGATATTATCATGCAATTGATGGTCGACAATATGGTCATGATGTATGAATATGCCATCAAGGTAGATCACAACAAATTTGCTAAGGAAATGCACAAGCTCATATATCATGGATGACATGGGAATACAAGATGCAACAAGGCATTCATAATGTGAGTCAATGCATGCATAGGGTGCAAACTTGTGGTGAGTATGATATGTCCATCGAGCGTGACATGTATGATCATAATCAACAAATATGGAGGTGTTGGTGTACCAAAGCTCGATGTCGAGGCATGAGTGGAAGACCGAAGGTGCATCCACTAAGTGCGAGCGCTCCTCAATGTTAAGGTCCATGTAGCCAATCTCCAATGTCGCTCCTCCGTTCACGAGATGTATCATGTAGACAACAAGAAGGAAACAACAATGAAAGAGTGACCCATCTAATATGTGTATTTGAGGATGGCTCAAAGAGAAGGAGTTCACCTTTATGAGGATGTCGAAAATGTTGGTGTCGCACATCGTGTATGCCTTCACATAACCAAGATGTTTTATGACGGTAATGCCTTGTGAATCCTTCGAAACAAAAGAACATGACAAACACTTGGAAAAACAAATGAGGTTAGCGGACATGCAAAACCTATCATTTGAGTGGTAATATACCGAACAAGTGTATGCATCATGCTCATCATAAGAAGGTACAATGGAGCATTTCATAGTGTGGAGGCATATGATGCAAGAACAACCAAATACAAGAGGCTCAAGGAAAGAAGTATGCATCACAAGTAAGGTGTCAAAGTCTCCGAAATTGATAAGCATAGTATGGTTGCACTCAATACAAGTTGATATGAAAGAGGCAACTAATGGACACAAGAGACAATGATCAAGATATATCATGTGAGAGGCATGAGCATATATGTCATCAACCCAAGAAAGCAAGTAATAGTGGAACATGGGTGATGCAACATAGCAAACAATCAAGTTAAGCAAGCTAGTAGTGCGAAGATGCAACATACTAGAAGGAATCATGGCAAGCATGTCATATGTGCAAATAGTGGGCATGAATAATTCACATGTCATAGCACAAGCATGAAAGCAAGATATGAGGAAAGTAGGTTCATGGAGTTGGCAAGAAGTCCTATGTAAATAGCAATGGAACATCATGACTCTCCCAACACAATAATCAACAATAGTATGAGGCACATGATAAACATGGCAATAGCAACAAGGATCTCCTCCAAGCATGCAAATACACATAGAAGTATCATAATGGTGAATCATGGGTAGATGCAAGCAAGAGTCACAATTGCATGGAAAATGCATAGAAGCAAGTATAACATGCAAAGTGAACACGGGAAAATGAGCATAAGGTGACAAGTGGTAAATAGCCCATAGCCGTGTGAGAGACAAGTAAAAGAGATGTGCGTAGTCCTTGCGCGAAGGGAACAGTGGTAAGGATAGTCCACGGGATCCCAAGTCGTCATTGCTCTCAAGAGCTCGTTTCGTCAACTCATGGGATTGTGAGGTTGACGAGTGTTCATAAGTACCTACACAAAACAAAGACAAAGAGAAAATTGTGTGTGCATGGTATATGTACACATCATCCATCATGATGCACACGGGCATGTGTCGGTTAGCACAAAATATCCAATGCTCAAATAAATGAGATGCGTGATATGAAAACATGTCATCCATCATGATAGGTTTGTTATTATGTATGGCATACTGGAGACTCAAAGGATGTAATGCATCATGATAAATATCTAGAGCATTGTTATTCATGGAATGCATATGGTGCACGCAATTATGGGAAACATGCAAAGTATGGAATGCATCAAGATCTCCTAATATGTATGAGGAAACTATGGGGGTCTCCTCATGAGCATTAGTAGGAACATCACATGGAGAATATTGACAACATCCAAAACAATGCATATCCAAAGCTACGTGGTCATGGCATGGCATATTAGATAGATGATGCAAAGGGAGCATATCAATATCATCACAAGAGAAACAAATGCCAATAACCATGGGCTTGTCATCTATGCCATATGTGCAAATTGGGTTTATTTTAATGGCATATGCATAGTCACTATGAAGAGATTGCAAATAAGACATATGGTTGATCTCATGCATAGCATATGACAAGTCAAGCGGATTATCAAACATGATGTGACCAATAGAATTTTCACATGATATCCTATGAAGCATAGCATCACAACTAGGCAACTCAACATGCTCATCATCATATTCATCGTAAATAGGTAAGTCAAGGCATGAAGAAGTTTCACTAGCATGAAGCATGGTAATAGGTGGGTCAACATCATGCAAGCAATCAATCTCAAGAATGTCCACTAGTGGGACTAGAGCATCACCGTCACCTTTGTTACCTTTGTCATTCCACTCAAGTGGTGTAGGTGAGGTGGGAAAGACCAAATGGTGGTCATCTTCATCTTGATGGAACCATGTGGGGGGTGCATCATATTCCACCATGGCCATCGTTGTGTCCAAAGGGAGGACGTAGTCATCGCGAATCGGCGCGTCATCATATATGGGTCCTATCACCAAAGAAGAAAACACAAGAGAGATAGAGGTTAAGTTGTTAGAAAGCGAAATGGCCTCATATGCCTCATCAACTATCTCACTCTCTCTATGTGGCGGTGGCTCACTACCTCCCTCAAGGTAGGTGCACTCAATATCGCATATGGTGGAGGCACTCAAATCACTCAAGTGGTGGTGGTGGTGGCTCTCCTCACATGGGAATTGGTGCGGCTCATGATATATGGGGCTAGTGGTGAAGTCATTCTCACTCTCAATATGGTGGCAAAAGTCTCCATGCGCGGTCTCGTAACTTGACTCGGAGTATGAGTCCAATGTGGGCGTCGTCTTCATGTGGTTGAAGAGGTTCACGCTCATAGCCATGGTCGAAGGGGATGGCCCTTGCTCGACCATCTTGTCGCCGTCTTGGTGTCGGAGGCCCATAAGATGTGGCACCTCGTAGCTCGTCTCCATGACCGAAGGGAATTTCCCATGCTCGGCCATCTTCCTTGTGGGGCTTCCGAAGATGGAAGTGTTGCCCTCGCTAGTAGGTGGTCGCCTTGGACTTGATGAAGTCGAAGTAGGCGTACACGTGGGAAGTAGGCGAAGATGCCGTACGTCCAATGGCGAAGATGCCTTGATAGCACTTGGCGAAGATGCCAAAGTGGTTGTTGTAGCCGTAGCACCGTCTTGGTGGTGGTCGTCTCGCGGTCTTCTTTTGTGCTTATGAAGCTTCGACTTGGCGTGAAGTAGGGCTTGTTGGGAGTTGTGCACTTGCGCTTGTGGAGCATCTTCATGATGATGATGTTGTTGTCGTGCTTGAGCTCGTAGAAGATGTCGTTCGTCTTCGTCGTGCACATGATGCTTGGAGGTGACTTGCCCTTCATGACGATGTGGATCACGAAGGTGATGATGGTCGCCATGTAGATGTAGACGAGGAGGATTTGCACTTGCATCTTTTTCGCGCTCCGAAGACTTGTGGCTTGAATGTCGCCGCCTTGAAGATGACGAAGGGGAAGAAGACTTGAGCAACGTCCGAATCTCCTCCATCCTTGCATCTTGCTCCTCTTTATGTGCGGCAAGCTTCTTGTCGATGTAGTCCCTTCTCCTTGCTTCGGAGTGATAAATGTCGATGGAGATGTTCTCGATGCGCTCTCGCAATCTTGATTGTGTGCCTTGCACTTGTCGTTGTAGATCGAAGATAGACACTTTGGTTATGTAGTTGTTCACGCCGTCGTTGTTGTCGAGGACCGGAGAGGAAATGCCTTGCCTATCCATCACAAAACTCGACCAAATATGAGTGGGAGAAAGAGAAGAACTTATACCAATGTACCTTGACCGAAGTTGACAATGAATCAAGTTCACTCAAATGCGGACAATGAAATAGCACTATTGGTACCAATCCTTGTCGGTTCTCACACCTACACAAGTAAAGCTTATGGAGGAGCTCGGTGAGGATAGTGGCACAAAAATTTGATGCAAAATGTTAGCAAGAGTCAATAATGTTGAAAGAGATTCACAAATTCGCAAGTGAAACAAGTAGACAATAGCAATATGTGGCACAGGGAAACACACACACGGATAGATAAATGGGGTCGTGCAACCAAGGAATGAGCACAAAATGTGGAATCCACGGAAAACGCTCGTGTTGCACAACTCAAGAGAGACGCTAGCACGATTGCTCAATAGGCGGATGCGACACTTGTGCACAACCTATAAGATGCAAAATGGATATACTTCCTATCCCAAGTATGCTATGTATGTATGGTTCTCGGTGTTTCTCTCAAGATGATCCAAGATGATCGGATATGACAATCTTATGTGCAATGTGTTATGATGCTATGGCACTTGCTTACAAGCTTCTTTGCTCTCTTTCTTTTCCTTAAAAGCTTTATTTCTTTTTTTATGGCCACTTTTGCGCAATGCACAAACCAAGATAGCAATTGTGTATATGCGGGAACAAACTTGTGACGTAAGATATGATACCAATATATGCACCACGATGATATGGTATGTATGCGATGGGAAGTATGATCACTAATGTGCACAAGTAACGTTGCCGGCAATACTCAAATGGCTAGTCTCGATAGGCAAGCAACGCAAAAGTAAGGCTAGGGGTTAACAATGCAATGGCAAGGGGAATATACAATGGAGGGATACCACGATACCAAGATGATATGGAGGTTACCGTCCTTGGCGATGATGAGTGGCGGTGTTCTTGATGTAGATACCAAGATGATGGAGTCTCGTCCCTAAGTAGCCGAAACACCTTAGGAAACGGAAAAAACCGCGAACTCAAAATCCCAAATGTCAAATGTCAAAATGGTGGTAGCGGAAATCGGTGGTGGTTTTGCACTAGGCAAATGCGGAAGTGGAATGATGGCTATACACGTGTCGAAGTTGAAGTTGCCGTCCCTAAGTAGCCGAAACACCTTAGGAGACACAAGCCACAACGCAAACAAAATTGGGTTAAGTTGGGGTGGAAATGTATGGTGGTGGTGGTTGATGAAGAAGTAATCGTCCCTAAGTAGCCGAAACACCTTAGGAGACTCGAATCACTACTCAAGCAACCACTAATGATATATGGAACCAAATGGGTTAGGTTGCGGAAGTCGGTGGTGGCTATGCGGATGATATGGTGGAAGGCTTAGGCAAACTTGCCAAATGTTCGAAAATTTTATGGAGTCAAATGATGTTGGTGGTATTTTTGTGGGAAGGGGGATGTCAATAGCTTCAAAACGAGCTAAAGAATGTCAAAAACGGAGTTCGGATGAATTAGTTATGGCCGAAACGGTGAAACTCGGAACGCCGAAATTGGGAGGGGCGGTAGTACCGCTTGAGAGGGCGGTAGTACCGCTCTAGGTACTCAGCGGTAGTACCGCTCGGAGGGGCGGTAGTACCGGTCGTGCCAGGATTTTTCGCAGATCGACTCGGGGCGCGATTTTGGGGCGAAAATGGATGATTTCGGGGCCAAAATTGGATGGATTTCGTGGATGAGAAGAGGGGAAACTTGGGAGAATGCTAGATCCACTTGAAACCAAGCAAATCCATGGATCAAAATCAACAAAACATCATCAAACCAACAAATTACAAAAAAAGTTTGGGGGCTATTTTTGGTGGGGATTTTCGGATTTAGGACGAAAACAACAAAATCAAGCTAGAAAACACGGGGTAGGGGCTCCAAAAACGTGATCAACGTGGCTCATGATACCAAGATGATGTAGGGCGGAACCCTATGTGGACGATCTTTCACGTTTGGAGTGGATCCTATGGGGAAACACGAAGAACGCGCGGAAGAACACGAGGAAATCACGGGGAGGAACGAGGGAAAACACTCAACCAACAAGGAATCGGTCACACAAGTGCTAGATCAAAGAACACAAAGAGATACACGAGATCCAAAGTCAACAAAGGTAAGGATACAAAGGAATCGTTCTTCTCCGTGAGGAGGCCTTGATATCCACGAGGGGATCTTCCCACGAGGGGGTCTTGAATTCGATAGGATCTTCTCCGAGGAGGCCGCGGTCTCTCACGAGGAGGAGATCCGGTGGATGAGCAAAGCTCTATCTCTAATCGAGCTAAATCAACGCTACCTTAACTAGGAGGAGGTGGAGGAGTATATATAGTCTAGAGCCACGAAGGGGTAAGTGAGGGCGAAGGGGTACACGGGCTCGGCCCAATACACTATGCGCAGACAGGCCGGTTGTACCGGTCCAGGGGGCGGTTGTACCGCTGGTAGCTCATGCCGGGCAGAAGTACCGGTCGTGGGAGGCGGTACTTCCACAGGGGGTCAGGCGTTGGCTTCTGGAGATGGACGTCGGAGGGGCCAGCGGTTGTACCGGTTGTTGGCGCGGTAGTACCGGTCATTGGGTAATTACCGGTACATCCGGGGCAGTACCGGCCTTGCACCGCCGATCACAGAATGGTGGCCGGTAGTTGGGCGGTAGTCGACTGGTTGTACCACCCGGGTGGTTGTTGACCGGTTGTACCGCTCGTTCTGGAGCGGCCAGGTTGTCTTCCTCCTTCTCTTCCATGCTTGGCCTTGGTCCTTGGATTCTCCATGGTTGTCTCGGTCGCACCTGAGTATATGTAAGATCCGAGGTAGTAGCCATGTCTCACATGTAGAAAGTGAAGGTTCGGAGAGGAGCGAGTTCACCTTGTGTCCAATGGTGTATATTCGAGGTCTCGTCATATGTCCTCTTGGGGCTTGGGGAGTAGTCGGAGTGTACATGGGGATGAACGTGGGATGCTCCGCATCAGATGCCCAAGGCACCCCAAGGTAATATTTAAGGACAACCAAAAGCCTAAGCTTGGGGATGCCCCGGAAGGCATCCCCTCTTTCATCTTCGTCTATTGGTAACTTTACTTGAGGCTATAGTTTTATTCACCACATCATATGTGTTCTGTTTGGAGCGTCTTTTATGAGTTGAGTCTTTGCTTTTTAGTTTACCACAATCATCCTTGCTGTACACACCTTTTTGGAGAGACACGCATGAATCGTGATTTATTAGAATACTCTATGTGCTTCACTTATATCTTTTGAGCTAGGCAATATTGCTCTAGTGCTTCACTTATATCATTTTAGAGCACGGCGCTGGCTTTATTTTATAGAAATTTATGAACTCTCATGCTTCACTTATATTATTTTGAGAGTCTTTTAGAACAGCATGGTAATTTGCTTTGGTTATAAATTTAGTCCTAATATGATAGGCATCCAAGAGGGATATAATAAAAACTTTCATATAAAGTGCATTGAATACTATGAGAAGTTTGATTCTTTATGATTGTTTTGAGATATGAAGATGGTGATATTAGAGTCATGCTAGTGGAGTAATTGTGAATCTGAGAAATACTTGTGTTGAGGCTTGTGAGTCCCGTAGCATGCACGTATGGTGAACCGTTATGTAACAAAGTTGGAGCATGAAGTATTTATTGACTGTCTTCCTTATGAGTGGCGGTCGGGGACGAGCAATGGTCCTTTCCTACCAATCTATCCCTCTAGGAGCATGCGTGTAGTACTTCGTTCGATGACTAATAGATTTTTGCAATAAGTATGTGAGTTCATTTTGACTAATGTTGAGTCCATGGATTATATGCACCCTCACCCTTCCACCATTGCTAGCCTCTCTTGTGTCGCGCAACTTTCGCCGGTACCATACACCCACCATATACCTTCCTTAAAACAGCCACAATGCCTACCTATTATGGCATTTCCATAGCCATTCCGAGATATATTGCCATGCAACTTTCCACCGTTCTGTTTACTATGACTCGCTTCATCATTGTCATATTGCTTTGCATGATCATGTAGTTGACATAGTATTTGTGGCAAAGCCACCTTTCATAATTCTTTCATACACATGTCACTATTGATTCATTGCACATCCCAGTACACCACCGGAGGCATTCACATAGAGTCATATTTTCTTGTAAGTATTGAGTTGTTATTTTTCGAGTTATAAGTAAATAGAAGTGTGATGATCATCATTATTAGAGAATTGTCCCATGTGAGGAAATAAAAAATAAGGCCATAAAAAAAGGAGAAAGGCCCAAACAAAAAAATGAGAGAAAAAGAGAGAAGGGGCAATGTTACTATCCTTTTTCCACACTTGTGCTTCAAAGTAGAACCATGATCTTCATGATAGAGAGTCTCTTATTTTGTCACTTTCATATACTAGTGGGAATTTTCCATTATAGAAATTGGCTTGTATATTCCAACGATGGGCTTCCTCAAATGCCCTAGGTCTTCATGAGCACACTTATAGCTCTGGTGCATCCATTTCATGGCAATCCATACTCACTCACATTGCTATCTATTGATGGGCATCTCCATAGCCTGTTGATACGCCTAGTTGATGTGAGACTGTCTCCCTCTTTTTGTCTTCTCCACAACCACCATATTCTCTCCCACCATAGTGCTATGTCCATGGCTCACGCTCATGTATTGCGTGAAAGTTGAAAAGGTTTGAGAACATCAAAGTATGAAACAATTGCTTGGCTTGTCATCGGGGTTGTGCATGATTTGAGTATTTTGTGTGATGAAGATGGATCATAGCCAGACTATATGATTTCATAGGGATAAGCTTTCTTTGGCCATGTTATTTTGAGAAGACATAATTGCCTTGTTAGTGTGCTTGAAGTATTATTGTTTTTATGTCAATATTAAACTTTTGTTTTGAGTCTCACAGATCTGAACATTCATGCCACAATAAAGAAAATTACATGGATAAATATGTTAGGTAGCATTCCACATCAAAAATTCTATTTTTATCATTTACCTACTCGAGGATGGGCAGGAATTAAGCTTGGGGATGCTTGATACGTCTCCAACGTATCTCTAATTTTTTATTGTTCCATGCTATTATATTATCTGTTTTGGATGTCTTATATGCATTTATATGCTATTTTATATTATTTTTAGGACTAACCTATTAACCTAGAGCCCAGTGCCAGTTTCTGTTTTTTGCCTATTTTAGAGTTTCGCAGAAAAGGAATACCAAACGGAGTCCAAACGGAATAAAACTTTCACGATGATCTTTCTTGGAGCATAAGCAAACAAGGAGACTTGGAGATGAAGTCAGAGACGCAACGAGGGGCCACGAGGGTGGAGGGTGCACCGAAGGGGTAGGGTGCACCCCCTACCTCGTGGGCCCCTTGGAGCTCTCTTGACCTAATTCTTTCGCCCATATATACTCTTATACCCCAAAACCATCCGGGGAGCCACGAAAACACTTATCCACCACCACAACCTTCTGTACCCGTGAGATCCCATCTAGGGGCCTTTTCCAGCGTCCTGCCGGAGCGGGATTCGATCACGGAGGGCTTCTACATCAACACGATTGCCTTTCCGATGAAGCGTGAGTAGTTTACCACAGACCTATGGGTCATTAGCTAGTAGCTAGATGGCTTCTTCTCTCTATTTGATTTCAATACCATGTTCTCCTCGATGTTTCTTGAAGATCTATTCAATGTAATATTCTTTTGCGGTGTGTTTGTCGAGATCCGATGAATTTATGATCAGATTACTTATGAATATTATTTGAGTCTTCTCTGAATTCTTATATGCATGATTTGATGTCTTTGGAAGTCTCTTCGAATTATCGGTTTAGTTGGGCCTACTAGATTGGTTTTTCTTGCAATGGGAGAAGTGCTTAGCTTTGGGTTCAATCTTGAGGTGTCCTTTCCCAGTGACAATAGGGGCAGCAAGGCACGTATTGTATTGTTGCCATCGAGGATAAAAAGATGGGGTTTTCATCATATTGCTTGAGTTAATTCCTCTACATCATGTCATCTTACTTAATGTGTTACTCTGTTCTTTGTGAACTTAATACTCTAGATGCAGGCAGGAGTCGGTCGGTGTGTGGAGTAATAGTAGTCGATGTAGAACCGTTTCGGTCTACTTGACACGGACGTGATGCCTATGTTCATGATCATTGCCTAAGTTCACGGTGTTCCAGCGCGCCCTGTCGAGGTCCCAGCAGGCGGCCGACGTGGTCACAGCATGTGCTCGCTGCTGGCGTGGCAGTGACCGTGGTCGCACCACCCTGACCGTGGGGTTCCAACACGTGGATGTCGAGGTCCCAGTTTTTGGTCTCCATGGTTCCAGCATTTTTGCGGCCATGGTGGCATAACACGGCCGTACTTGTTCCAGCACACACCTGTTGTGTCACAGCAAGCAAAACATCTAGGGTCGTACCACTCCAGTCACATTGTCGTCGGGCCAAGCATGCAACGCCACCCGGTTGCAAATCCTTGTGCTCGTGCTTGCAACCTCGGTGGCGACGGGCATCGCCGGTTGCAGGTCCGGCTTACAGGGTCGTAGCATCACCGAACGGTTGTAGCTCTGGCACTCGTGGTTTTAACTTTTTTGGTACACAGTTGTACATACGCCAATGATGGGCGTTGCAGGTTGCAGGTCCAGCGAGATAGTTGCAGCATCGCCAAACGGTTGTAGCTCTGGCCCACGTGGTTGTAGCTTCTGCGGTATATGGTTGTGGCATTCTCCGAAGACGTCATTGTCGGTTGCAGCTCATGTGTGCATGGCTGTGGGATATGGTTGTAGCATTCGCCAACGATGGCATTGCCAATTGAAGCTCCTGTGTGCACGGTTGTAGCTCCTGGGGGATATGGTTGTAGCATTCACCACCGACGGCATTGCCGGTTGTAGCTCCTGTGTGCGCAGTTGTAGCATCACCGAGAGCTAGTCGTAGCTCCTGTGATACATGATTGTAACATTCACGGACGGCAAAATCGCCGCGTGCAGCTCCAGGTGTGCATGGTTCCAGCACGTGGTCACCGCGGTCGCGCCTCCGCTGTTGGTCGGTTGTAGCTCTTGTATTCAAGGTTCTAACATGCGGTCAACACGCGCCACACCTCCGGTATGCGCAGTTCTAGCATGTGGTCACTGTGGTCACAGCTCCACTGTCACTAGCCCTTACATGTGGTGCGTCTCTTGGTGGACCAGCGGCTTCGACTCCTCGGGATCTCATCCATGGCATCTCTTGTTTGCCCAGCACCGGCCCTTGCTGGTGCACGCGCGGTTGAGAGAGAGACGAGGGCAGGAGTGCTCATCCATGGGGCTGGAGAGAGAAGCGGGAGACAGGGGATTGCGGAAGACGATAGGACACGTGGTTGTGAGAGGTTGCGGAAGAGATAAGAGTCGCGTGCGTGGCCGTATGATTCCCTCCATCGCATGGCTCATGTGTGATCGGCGTAATTTTTGCCGTATAAGAACCTTTCCCAAAAATAAAAGCGGTTTAGTACATGAATACCAAGGAAGAAACGACCTTGACGCCACCTCCAACATTTTAACGGCCCAAACTAAACTGAAACAAGCAGCTTGCCAACTTACAACAGCTACCAGTTTGCTCCGGCCCTTAGCATTGGCCATACTCCACAATTTGTAAACCACTTTGAGCTTATTAATATTATCCATGCCCTGAAGAGCTTCTGATCGAAGCAAGAAGTCCTGAAGAGCTGCAGCCTCACGAAACTTTTTCATGAAGTTGCCATACCAATGCCTCGTACACTCCTTATGTTTTTTAGGAAAGCAACTTGTATTCCCATGAGGCCATGGGCCGATATATATATACATGTACAGGTGTGGAAAATATGCAGGAAACCCCTTATACAATGGGATAAATACAAAGGGTACATGACTTATATTATAACTCTAACACCCCCCCCCCTCAAACTCATGGTGGATGAACAACACTGAGTTTGGAGAGATAAAAGCCATGTTGTGCTCTAGTCTGGGCCTTCGTCAGGAAATCCGCCAAGTATAACTCGGAAGGCACATACTAAAGAGCAATAACCTGATCCTGCACACCAGCGCGCACATAGAAAGCATCAACACCAATATGTTTGGTGAGCCCATGCTTCATAGGATTGCGCGCAATGCTAATAGCACCTGTACTGTCAGATAATAGCAGAGTCGGTGTAGTGACAGAAACACCAAAATCCTGAAGTAACCACCGTAACCAAGTCACCTCTGCCGTCAAAAGAGCCATTGCTCGCAACTCAGCCTCTGCACTCGAACGGGAAACTGCAATCTGTTTCTTCGTCTTCCAGGCAATGAGAGAACTGCCAAGAAAAACACAGTAAGCAGAAAGTGAATGGCGGTCGGAAGGATCACTAGCCCACGTAGCATCTGAATAGGCCTGAAGTTGTAAAGAACTGGAGCGAGGAAAGAATAGATGGTGAGAGATCGTGCCCCGAAGATATCAGAGAACACGAAGGAGATGACTATAGTGAACCGATGTGGGAGCAGAGAAAAACTAACTCAGAATATGAACCAGATAAGAGATGTTCGGACGAGTGACAGCTAGATTGACAAGACTGCCAACGAGATGACAATAACGCGTCGGGCCAGGGAGAGGCTCACTATCAGTAGCACGGAGGTGAACATTGAGCTCCATGGGAGTCTCAACAATGCGCTCGTCAGTAAGAGCAGCATGAGCAAGAAGATCCTGGATATACTTTTCCTGGGATATAAAAAACCATCAGAGGTAGAAGAGACTTCAATCCCAAGAAAGTAGCGAACAGGTCCAAGATTAGACATAAGAAACTGCTCACTAAGACAGGCCTTTACAAAGGCAATATACTCGGGGTCATCCCCAATGATGATCATGTCATCAACATAGAGAAGAAGAAGAGTCCGGCCACGAGGAGAAAGGTGAATAAACAATGCTAGATCATGAGCACTTGCTGAAAAACCAGCGGTAGTGACCACAAAGGCAAAGCGCTCGAACCAGGCACAGGGGCTTGCTTAAGTCCATAGAGAGAGCGACGAAGACGACATACCATGCCATCAGGAACAGAATACCCAGGGGGTGGCTGCATGTACACCTCCTCGCGCAGCTCACCAGTAAGAAAGGCATTCTTAACATCGAGCTAAGATATAGACCAGTGGCGTGCAGAGCAACGGCAAGAAGTGTACGAACAGTGGTCATATGGGCCACAGGAGCAAAAGTCTCATCATAATCACGACCATGCTCTTGCTGAAAACCACGAGCCACAAGACGAGCTTTGTGACACTCAAGAGAACCATCGGAGCGAGTCTTAACCTTGTAGACCCACTTACAAGTGATGGGACGGACTCCAGGAGGAAGAGAAACAAGATCCCAGGTACAACTGCGTTCAAGAGCAGCAATCTCCTCTACCATCGCAAATTGCCATTCAGGATGAACAACAGCCTGACGATAAGAAGTCGGCTCAAGAACAGCAGCACCTGCGGTGGGAAATCCAAAGCGATCAACAGGCGGACGAGGACGAGAACGCAAGCCATAAGTAGGCTGAGAGGAAGATGACGACTGATCCACAGAGGCATCCACGGGTCATGAATGATGAGTGTAATGCTGAGGAAAAGATGGAACAATAGAAGGAGGAATCGCCAAGGTAGAATCGGGGATTGGTGATGAAGAAGTCACCGGAGATGAAGGTGTAGAATCCGGTGGCATGCTAGGCGAGGAGACTAGGGAAGAGGGTGGGTGCAAAGCGACGAGAGGTGGAGAAGTAGAGGGAGTGGAACGAATAGGCATAGGCTCGACGGGGGTGATAGGTGAGTCAGGAAAAGTGAGGAAAGAGATATCCTCCACTGAAAAAGTCGAGGAAGATGGGCGTGGGTAGAAGGGACGAGACTCATCAAAAGTCACGTCTCGAGAGATACGCATCCGACGATCGATAGGATCCCAACAACGGTAGCCCTTATGCTCATCACTGTAGCCTAAGAAGACACACTCAACAGACTGAGCGGTAAGTTTGGTGCGTTCGCGAGGGGCAAGAAGAACATAGCAAACACAACCAAACAAGCGAAGCATCGAATAATCGAGAGAACATCGAAAAGATGCTCGAAAGGAACACCACCCTGTAGAGCAACGGAAAGCCGTATTTGATAAGATAGGTGGAAGTGGAGACAGCCTTAGCCCAAAAGTGAGGCGGAAGAGAGGCGGCGATCATCAATGCACGAGCCGTCTCAAGAAGGTGACGATGCTTGTGCTCAGCCACGCCATTCTGAGCATGAGCACCAAGACAAGAGAACTGAGCAAGAGTACCCTGCTCGGCAAGAACTCCATGTTACATCTTAGAGATATACTCTCCAGCAGAGTCAGCACGGAAAACACGAATAGGCGTAGAAAACTGAGTGTGAACCATGGCAGCAACACACTTATAGATAGATAAGACCTCACTACGAGAAGACATAAAATATATCCATGTGTGTCGATAGAAATCATCTATAAAGATAATATAGTAGCGATGACCTCCCTTCGAGGCAAAGGGAGCTGGACCCCAAACATCAGAGTGAACAAGGTCAAAAGGACGCTGAGACACAGTCTTGCTATGAGGATAAGGTAACTGGATCTGTTTACCGAGGCAACAACCCTGACAGTCTAAAGACACACCGCCGGTGATGGATCCAAGAAGACCGCGTCGAATTAAAGAGAGAGCCACATAAATGACCAAGGCGATGATGCCACTGCTGAAAAGAGCTGGTAGACAAGGCAACGGAGGCAGACAGACTGGCGGTGGTAGCAGCGGAGGGAAGGTGAAGCCAGTCAAGCTCCCAGAGGCCCTGGGAGTTACGGCGCCGGGGGCCAGCACCAAGAAGAGCACCAGTATGACGGTCTACAACAGAGCACGAGTCGAAGTCGAGAATGACCCGACAACCAGAGTCAACAATCTAACCACCGGACATGAGCTGCATGATTAGTCGAGGAACATGAGAAACATCAGGAACATGAAAAGATGAAGTGCTATGAATGCCTCGGCCAGTAACTGGGAGAGAGGTACCATCAGCAGTAAGAACATGAATAGGAGAATCGAAAGGCCGAGTAGAGGACAGAGTGGATGAATCATGAGTCATATTAAAAGATGCTCCAGTATCGAGAATCCATGGAGATGTACCTACTTGGGTAGAAGGTGGTCTCTCAATGCCAGAAGAGTTGGTAGCAGAACCAGCAGAACATGTCAATGAATAACCAGAGGACACAGCTAGCAGGCATTGAAGTCGTGTAATCTCCTGCTCAGTGAGGGGCTCAACGGAAGAGGTCGACGGAGATGCACCCGAAAACGAAGAGCTGGAGGCAATCAGCAGGGCGCAAAGCCCCGCAATCTCCTGGTTAGTGAAGGACCCAACAACACCAAATATGGAGCGGCCACCACCACCTGTGGAAGCCGCTAGAGGAGACGGTGTAGCATGACCACCATCATCCGGAGAGGCTGGTGAAGTAGACGAGGGCGCATGTAGACATGCCCCAAGCGCCAGAGGAAGGCGCGTGTTGATGGAGTCAGATGCGCCAACACACGGTGACAGTTGCTAGAGGAGTCGGTGTAGAGCGACAATCACTGATGAAAGTCGTGGGAGGAGTCGAGGTAGAGCGACAATCACCATGTGCAGAGATCACAAGAGGAGTCGTAGAAGAGTGACCAGCACAGCCGGCGGAAGACGCCGAAGAGAACGATGTCACATGAGGACGAGCATCATGCACTGAGGAACCACACATGTGTGGTGTGGAGTTGGTGTAGGGAACACCCTCAAACGTCACACCTGAAAGAACCGGAGACACCATTTTTTTACGCTAAGGAATATCCAGCAGAATCGGCCCAAAACAAGGACTCGATCCAAGCGCAGCCAGCCGATTGCGTGACCCCGGAGCCGGGGAGGCGGATTGGGAGCCGCACCTGAAGCCGACACGCAAGGTGGCCGGTGGAGGGAAAACGGCGGCCAGAGGTGATCCGTAGCCTGCGGATCGGTAGCCAGCATCAGGAATCAGGCGGCTAGCGGCGTAGATCTGTAGCTGGCGGGAGGACATGAAGATGGAACGCTGGTGAGACCTCACGGCTGGATCGCGGCTGCGGAAGGCAGCAACGCCACGGACTGCAAGAGGAGGATGCTGCAGACGAGCTTGAGCATCGGCCAGAGAGAGGAGCACAACGTGAGCAATCGGCCGGAGAACAGCAGCGGTGGCCGACACAACAATTGGATCGGAAAAGCACGAGTTGCGCGTGCGAAAAAAAACCCTAGAGCTCTAATACCATGTTAGGAAAGCAACTTGTATTCCCATGAGGCCATAGGCCGATATATATACATGTAGCGATGTGGAAAATATGCAGGAAACCCCTTATACAACGAGATAAATACAAAGGAGTACATGACTTATATTATAACTCTAACAATGTTAACAATCACGGATGCATCTGCTGAATACCCCTTGTGAGCATCGGTTAATATGTTCATTGATGTATTTGGAAGTTTCTGGTTTCCATAAATGGCTGGTCCAGCTAAAGTAAATTGTTGAGAACAGAGTACATGCATCTTTTTTTTACCAAAGCATCCATGTTAGGTTGTCTATAAAGTTGCAACTTTTAGAAGAAAAAAATGGGCCAAGAGATCTATGTTTGTGTCTACCCTTTTGATTTATGAGGCACTAAGTTAGAGTTGTGTGACATGTTGCAAAGAATACAAATTGAATCATTTAAAAGAACGTATTAAATATTGCTTGCATGCCTTGAGAGAGGTGTTTTCCATGCAGAGCCCATGGCCAGAGGGCTCTTTTTCGAAAGTATCCGATGTATGGCAACGGAGGTGGTTTTATGTTACAGCTCCTAGAGGCACAAAGTGGGTAGCCGCCCCTGAGTTCCGCTCGGGCCCTCCATCACAGTTAACGTCTTGGACCGACGTAGGACGGAATTGTGGGCCTGCTAGCGATGTGCCAGAACTACAGAATTGTATCCGAGAGTTTATTGAGAGAGACATAAATCTTGTCAGCATAATGCAAGTGATGCTAGTCCGATGGATGTTGCCGTGCAAACGTCGGCCTCTCCGGATGTGGGAGTTCAATCCGGAGGGTCTGCGGACTATTAAGCACTTCTTCGGCCTGAAGCTCGAAGGGATGTGTAAATTATTCTTCGGACCACAAGTAAAGTGTCCGGACACCATCGAGGATGCAGGCCTAAGCTGCAATCGCCTAGATGCCCACGTAAGTAACCTTTAAACCGGACACCTCATTTATATTTATCATAACTATTATTCTAAAATCCCTCCGCAGCCAGGAATGGCTCAACAAGGCGGTGAGAATCAGGTGTCCAGCGCCACTTCCTGAAGGCTCGCCTGGTCCAATCATTGCAAAGATGCTGGGCCGGGCGCTCGGCAAAATCCCTTCAGGGAAAGGCGAAGGAAACGGCAGTGAAGCCGAACTTCACGCGCTACGCATCCAGACCGGGGAAATCGCTACCCCTCCTATGGAGGATAGCCGGGAAGGGGAGGTCAAAGCCTCCTACACACGCGGGAAGAAGAGGGCCGCCTCCGAAGATTTGGAGGCGGAGACGCCCAAGCAAGGGAAGAAAGTATAACCAAGGGGCTCTGCCGCGACGGGCACCCTCACCGCGTCGTGCCCACCAACGGGCCAGCCCTCCACCGAGCCGTAAGTTATTCATTAATTTGAAGGTATGGTGTTTACTCTGAGATCCATAACCGGGACTTCGTCTTTTGCAGTCCGGCGAGCAGCTCTTCTCAATAGAGTTCGTCTTCGGGGGACCTTCTTCCGGAGATGATGGAGAGTGAGACTCCACCCCCCTCTCCGCCTCATGAGGTGGGCAACACCGAGGTGTCGTCACGGAGGAGTCCGGACCTGTCGAAGCCGGAGGCTAACACATCAGCCGCCCTGAGCCTGGAGCGTTTGGCTCCCACGGGGGGCGATGAGAAGGGTCTAGCATAGTTCAGTGTCCGGCCAGACGTACTGACGGGCCTTCTGGAGTGAGCCGCGCTCTCAGAGGAGCACCGCTCTTTAATGAGCACGGTGCTCACGAAGATTTCATCCGCTACCAGCGGTTTGAATGAGGCATTTACAAGCCTGCTCAAAGGCTTTGAGGTATGTAGTGAAAAATGCACAATTTTTTGGTTATGAAGCGCGCGCTAGGCGTGCTCCCTATAGATAGTAGCCCCTAAGACTCTGGTTGCCCGCCATAGGCGGCAAATGGGGGATCGTATACTAATGGTTGCGCCGTACATGTGCGCAAGTATACATGGATCTGGTAGCCGACCAGTCTATTGAAGTTGCCGAACAAAGGAGGCAGATCGGATCCATTGATGCCGATATCACCCTGGTGAATAAACGGCTGGAGGAGTCACAGGGTATGTGCTCGGCTTCCCTTGTTATGATGTATAGGAAAATGCAAGAGGGGCATAATATTAATGCAATGTGTTTGCACTGCAGATGGTGCTGTTGCCGTGGAGGCCCTGAGGGCGGAACTTGCTCAAGCCAAGGAACAAGCTCGGGCTAGCAATGCGGCTGCCCTAGGCCGAAGAATTGAGAGCCGAACAGGCTGCTCATCGCCGAAGCGAGGAAAAGATAGCCGAAATGGTTGAGGAGTTAAAATATGCCGCCGACCGGTACGCACTCCTCGAAAAGGAGAATAAGGCTAGTTCGGCCGAGCTGGACAAGGCACTTAATGCCGCCAAGGAGATGCGGACTGAGATCCGGAGTCCGTGGGAGGAGCTCCAACAGGCCGACAAAATCGTGGCTGGGGGCTCATACTTACTGCGGATGAAGTTCTTGGATCCGAAGTATGCTCCCCTGGCTGGGCGCTTGAGTCCTGCAGACGCATATGCGGACTTGGCGAATAGTACAGCTGACGCTGTCAAGTTCTTCGAGGGTCAAGGCGATGAAGAAGTGGAGAAGCTTTTCTGGTCACAGTTCAATGCTCCCACTCGCCCACTGCCGCTGAATGAGAAGGTGGCTGCTATGGCGGAGCTCCACAGGCTGATCGGGCTTACAATGTGGTCTGTAATAGACCATCTTTGGCCGACGGGGCCCAAGCCGGACAGTTATTTTGGTTTGGTGCAACAATTCCTTCGAGTCGTGTCTCAGATTGACGCCATGAGGAGGTCGGCGTGCATAGAGGGTGTGCGGATGGCTCTAGCCCGCGTTAAAGCCTATTGGACGAATATGGAGGCCACTGTTATAGCGACCCAGGATCCGGCGGGAGGCCAATATCCGGCCGAGCACTACTTGGCGCAAGTCACAGAAGGTGCCTGCCTGATAGAGGCGCAGTGCTCAAAGAATGTCTTGTTTGAGTGATAAGTCGAATCATTGTAAAAAACAATGTTTATTTTAATTATGAGGCTATATTTATACTTTTTGCCCAGAAGTATGATTGTGTTCCCTTTGTGGTTGTTTTCATATGTATAATTAGTTCGAAAGATAGCAGTCGTTGGCTTCAGCCCCCACGCATACAATTCGGGGGTGTTTCCGAAAAATATGCTTAATCACACTTGATCCAACGTCTTGGTCCATTAAGGAGGTGATCGCACCTCGAACTAGGCAACCAGACTATATAGCTGTAACACTTTCGCTTAGGCATGGGAGTCTAAAGGTGGGGCTACTATGTAGCCCCTGGTACAATCGCGTGCATCCGAATACGAGCGCGTATGCACATGGCCGGGAAACGGCCCTTCGTTAATGCGGAAGAATCCTAGAGATTCCGGTGAGTCTTCGAGTGGTTGAACAGTCTCTCGCTTTATCATGTCAGTCAGTTTTCGGCTTTCTCTACTGAGGTGCTCGTCCGGAATAACCAGGACACAATCGCAGTAGTTCTCCTTTGGCCTGCCTTAGCCGATAATAACGGAACATAAGGCGGCAAACCCAGGAGCCGGGCAAACCCAACATTTGACCAAAGACATGATTCGGAGCTGATGCATATAAGGCTAAACTCGTGATGCCGAACACTCCCGAAGGTATTCGGTCTTTGTAAAAGAAAACAGGCTAACAAAAGCCTGTTATAAACCCTAAGTTTCCAGGTACGTGCGATAAATCTGTCGTGGCGAAATGCCAATAACAACAATATCCTCTGTGGGTATGAAACCCATGGGATGGTTAAACAACAAGAGGCAGTAGAAAAGGTTTACACAGGGGCTTAATCTAAAAAGAAACCTGTTGAACTGGGCCCTACTGCACGTCTGCGCCTTTGTCTCCGTTATGCCGTATCTTGGAAGGGTATCGCGCGAATGTTGTCTGTGAAAAAAGAAACCTCGTACTAGAGTACAACGTGAGTATGTGATGGGTAATAAAAGATGTTGGCCTGCCAGTAAGGTTGAACCAGCTGTGGGGCTGCATTAAATTTTTATAGCCCCTAGTGTCCTCTATGGGATTACATGTACGGTGCCCTAGTTGTATCCGGGCTACCGGACTCGTACAACCGAGTTATGTGGTCGTATTGACCAGTCATTGTTTTTGATATTTGGAGGCCGCTTATAGTCCGGCCGCTAGGGCCATCGCGTGTTCCTCTGCGCGTGAAGAGCGCTCTGTGATTCCGCTAACGGTGATGACGCCACGGGGACCGGGCATCTTGAGTGTCAGGTAGCCATAGTGCGGCAATGCGTTGAAGCAGGCGAAGGCCGCTCTTCCAAGCAATGCGTGATAGCCGCTTTGGAAGGGTGCGATGGTGAAGAGTAGTTCTTTGCTTCTGGAGTTGCCTGGGGGGCCGAATGTCACTTCCAGCACGACGGAGCCCCTGCCATAGGCTTCAATGCCTGGTATCACCCCTTCGAAGGCGGTGTTGCTTTGGCTAATTCTGGATGGGTCTATCCCCATTCCGCAGACAGTGTCCTCATATATTAAATTGAGACTACTGCCACCGTCCATGAGGAGGCGGGTGAGACGGTATCCGTCGATTATTGGGTCTAGCACCAAGGCCTCTGATCCTCCGCGCAGAATACAAGTTCGGCCATCCATGTGATCGAAAGTGATCGGACGAGACATCCACTAGTGAGATGTGGGTACGATGGGCTTTACATCGTGCACGTCTCTAGGCGCACGTCCATGCCTTCTCGTGGATGTGTGAGTCGCGTGGATCATGTTTACTGTTTTAACCTCCGGCGAGAATTTTTTCTGTCCCCCAGTGTTCGGCTGGCGAGGTTCATCCTCGTCTTCACTTGGTGTGTCCCTTCCCTTGTGTTCGGTGTTCAATTTGCCGCCCTGCTTGAAGACCCAGCACCCTCTATGGGTGTGGTTCGTAGGTTTCTCCGGGGTGCCATGAATTTGGCATAGTCTGTCCAGGACCCTGTTCAGACCGGACGGTCCCTCTTTACTGCCTCTAAATGGCTTCTTTTGCTGATCAGGTGGAGAGCCCCTGAATCCGGTGTTGACCGTCGTGTTATCCGGGCTCTCTTCCTTGTTTTGCCATTTGTTTTTATTACGCCGTGGCTTCCCATTGCCATCCCTTATTTCGGATGTGCTGGGGTCGCTGGTGCCTTTACGGGCCAGCCAGCTATCTTCACCCGCGCAAAAGTGGGTCATAAGGCTTGTTAAGGCTGCCATTGTCCTTGGCTTTTCTTGGCCGAGGTGTCGGACGAGCCATTCATCACGGATGCTGTGTTTGAATGCCGCTAAGGCTTCGGCCTCTGGACAATCGACAATTTGATTCTTCTTAGTGAGGAATCTGTTCCAAAGCTTGCGGGCGGACTCTCCGGGCTGTTGGATTATGTGACTTAGATCGTCTGCATCCGGAGGCCGGACATAGGTCCCTTGCAAATTGGCCCTGAAAGCGTCTTCGAGTTCCTCCCAACTCCCAATTGAGTTTTCGGGGAGGATTTTCAACCAGTTTCGAGCTGGTCCCTTCAACTTGAGGGGAAGGTATTTGATGGCGTGGAGGTCATCCGCACGAGCCATCTGAATATGCAGGATAAATCCTCAATCCAGACCCTTGGGTCTGTCGTGCCATCGTATGCTTCTATGTTCACAGGTTTAAAGCCTTGTGGGAATTCATGGTCCAGTACTTCTTCGGTGAAGCACAGGGGGTGAGCAGCCCCTCTGTATCTGGACGCGCTGTGGCATGCAGTCGGCTGTTGTTATGTCCGGTGCTTATTCCGAATTGGTATTTGGCTTGTATGAGCGTTTGGGTGACCATAGTCCCTCGCCGGGGTGTGTCCTTTAGATCCGTAGATGGACCTCGCTACACCGGCCTTCTTATCCAGATGCTCACGTAGATCATGCGCAGTGTCTGCAGCCGCTCTGTTATGGTTGCGAAGCGGTACGTCTAGTTTCTTGGACGAATTTTCTTTTGGTGGAACAGCTGCGTCATCGAATTCTGGCAGTAGCTTGCACTTCGGATAGCTTTTCGTATGGCGGTCATCGCCATATTTTTCTTCAGTGTCTAGCACTTTATTCCATCTTCAGCTGAGCTTTTCCTGTGCGGCTTTGAGCCGTTGCTTCTGCTTTTTTAGACTTCTTGCGGTGGCCATAAGATTTTGGTGGAGGTTGTCTCATTCCACCAGTTCGTCCGAGATGATGAATGCATCGTCGTCCGGACTGTCTTCCTGTTCTGGGGCAGTTTCATGAGCTCGTCCCTCCGGATCATTGTGATCGGATATTTGCTCCAAACTTGGTTTGGCGTGACCTGGCTCATCCTGCTCCATCGCTGGGTCCATGTGGTCGTTGTTGCTTTCGGAGTTTACGGGTATATCGACCCTTCTTGCGCTCTTGTCGCTATTTTTGCAATTGCTGGACTTTAAGCGGCGTCTGCGCCGCCTTTTTGGCTTTTGCCCGGGTGTCTTATCTTCGGGATTATCGTTGTCGTCCTTCTTGGGCGTATCTACCATGTATATATCGTGTGACAAGGTAGTAGTCCCGCGCCCCAGAGATTCTGGAGCTTCTCCTGCGTCGTCGTCCATACCGTCGATGTCTTCGGAGTCGAAGTCAAGCACGTCGGTTAAATCTTCGATCGTGGCAATGAAGTGGGTGGTGGGTGGGCAACGAATTCTCGTCGCCTGCTTCCCACTCAGGCCGGACATAGTTCGGCCCAGAGCCTCCTGACAAAGAGAGAGACTTCAATGAGTTCAGCATGTCGCCAAAGGGAGAGTCCTGAAAGATGTCCACAGCGGTAAACTCCATTACCGGAGCCCAACCTGGCTCGGCTGGCTCGAGAGTGTGTGGATCGAAGCCAACAACCGGATACGAGTCCGGGGGCCCAGGGATACAGGCCTCCACAGAGATGCGACCTATGATCGGCTCCACCGCCGATGAGTGTGCGGCCTGCGGGACGAGGTCTATCCCTCCGTCCTTGGGCAATGCAACCTGTTCCGGATTTGAATCCGGGGCTGCTGTAGGGATGATGTCCTGAGCATTGTCCGACAGCAGGTCTAGGTCGTGCGCGTCGTGGCTGTCCGGTGCTCCTAGCACAAGCCCGAATCCGTCTAAGATCAAGTCTCCACAAATGTCCACCATGTATTTCAAGTTTCCAAACCTGATCTGGTGGCCAGGGGCGTAGCTGTTGATCTGCTCCAGCTGGCCAAGCGAATTGGCCCGCAGTGCGAAACCACCAAACACAAAGATCTGTCCGGGGAGAAAAGTCTCACCCTGGACCATGTTGTTGACGATTGAAGACGCCATCAAGCCTCGAAGCGACGACACAGAGGAACTCTCAATGAAAGCACCAATGTCGGTGTCAAAACCGGCGGATCTCGGGTAGGGGGTCCCGATCTGTGCGTCTTAGGCTGATGGTAACAGGAAGCAAGGGACACAATGTTTACCCAGGTTCGGGCCCTCTCGATGGAGGTAAACCCTACTTCCTGCTTGATTAATATTGAAGATATGAGTAGTACAAGAGTAGATCTACCACGAGATCGTAGAGGCTAAACCCTAAGAGCTAGCCTATGATGGAATGATTGTAATTGTGATCGGCCTTCTAAGGACCATCCTCTCCGGTTTATATAGACACCGGAGAGCTAGGGTTTACATGGAGTCGGTTACAAGGAAGAAAATATAATATCCGGATTGCCAAGCTTGTCTTCCACGCAAAGGAGAGTCCCCTCCGGACACGAGCCGAAGTCTTGAGTCTTGTATCTTGACGCTTATATAGTCCGGACGATGTGTACAGTCCGCCTGTCCGAATACCCCCTTATCCAGGACTCCCTCACCTCCCACCCCTCCACTATATATAGGGGCAAGGGGAGAGGGGGAGGCGCTCTAGGGTTTCCCCTAGGGGGCGGCGGCCAAGCAGATTGGATCTCCCTAGGGAAAATCCTAGGGAGACTTGCCCCCCAAGCCAAGCAGGTGAAGGATTGCCTCCCAAGCTAGGTGGAGGCGCCCCACCTCCCCAAATAACATGGTAAAGGGTGTGGGGGGCGCACCACCAATTAGTGGGATGGTTTTCCCCTTCCCCTTTGGCCCATGAGGCCCTCCAACACTTGTCGGGGCTCCCGAAACACCTTTCGGTCATGCTGGACATATCCTGGTACCACTGGAACACTTCCAGACTCCAATACCCTTCGTCCAATATATCTATCTTCACCGCCAGACCATTCCGGAACTACTCGTGACGTCCAGGATCACATCCGGGACTCCGAACTACCTTCGGTGACCACATACTATTTCCCATAACAACTCTAGCGTCACCGAACCTTAAGTGTGTAGACCCTACGGGTTCGGGAACCATGCAGACATGACCGGGACGTTCTCCGGCCAATAGCCAACAGCGGGATCTGGATACCCATGTTGGCTCCCACATGTTCCACAATGATCTCATCGGATGAACCACGATGTCGAGGATTCAATCAATCCCGTATACAATTCCCTTTGCCCATTGGTATGTTACTTGCCCGAGATTCGATCGGCGGTATCCCTATACCTTGTTCAATCTCGTTACCGGGAAGTCTCTTTACTCGTTCCATAATGCATGATCCCGTGACTAACTACTTAGTCACATTGAGCTCATTATGATGATGCATTACCGAGTGGGCCCAGAGATACCTCTCCGTCATACAGAGTGACAAATCCCAATCTCGACTCGTGCCAACCCAATAGACACCTTCGGAGATACCTGTAGTGCACCTTTATAGCCACCCAGTTATGTTGTGACATTTGGTACACCCAAAGCATTCCTACGGTATCCGGGAGTTGCACAATCTCATGGTCTAAGGAAATGATACTTGACATTAGAAAATCTTTAGCAAACGAACTACACGATCTTGTGCTATGCTTAGGATTGAGTCTTGTCCATCACATCATTCTCCTAATGATGTGATCCCGTTATCAATGACATCCAATGTCCATGGTCAGGAAACCATAACCATCTATTGATCAACGAGCTAGTCAACTAGAGGCTCACTAGGGACATGTTGTGGTCTATGTATTCACACATGTATTACGGTTTCCAGTTAGTACAATTATAGCATGAATAGTAGACAATTATCATGAACAAGAAAATACAATAGTAACCATTTTATTATTGCCTCTAGGGCATATTTCCAGCATCATCATCATTATCATCATCATCATCATCATCATCTCCTCTGGCCAACTAGGCACACATTGTTTGTTTTAAATTATGTTTCACTAGGTCGATTAACTATGTATTGGTGGTTAATTACGTTGTCTTTTGAATTTGAACTATGCTCTTCAAATTGATTAGTTCTAGTGTTTAATTATGTTTAGTGTTTTGTTAGTTATGTTAATGACATCCTCGTGAGGTCCTATGATGGCGATATGGGGAATTTCCTCGATTTTAGACCACGTTTAGATTTTATAAATAGTTAAGAAGAAACATGATGCATGTAGATGTCTAAATTTTTCAAAGGAAATGTTTGACATTTTCATTTATCTTTTCAAAGGAGATTGTGATAAACATAAATACTTCAAACAACGCCCCGACCACCATGGCATGGTCGATCCGGCCATCCCTGCCATGTGCACCAGACCGTCTCTGCTATTGTAACCTCTGTCTAGTCTACCATCTTATGTCTAGTCTATTTGGTTACCCCGTGGAACTGGCGAGGCCTCATGGGGGAGAAAGGGGGCCACGACCCTCCCTTCAAAAGCAAAATATTCTTTTTAGTACTACTAAGAATCTTGATCCAACACATGAACATACATTTTTCCTCTCTAGCACAATGCACAGATGCGCCTCTCATGCTCATGCCTCTCTTCACAAAATAGACAATTTTTCTCTCTGCCTCCATTGCAATTTGATCTCTATATTTTCCTCCCTAGATCTAATTCCCCAATACCACTTTCCCCCATCTCGGCTGCTCCATTGAGGCTTTGATTGCCAACCGCTGACGGCCTGCCGCGCCGCTCCTTGCTACTGCATCTCAATGTCACCGGTGTTGTTTGCCCTTCCTATCATCTAGATGTGACTGCCATACCGAGCGACATCAATCATCAATGACAGTTTGTTGTCTCATTTGCATGCCGCTGCTATCATTGCCTATCTCGTGATGTTGCAGTTCTCCATCTACACGGCCCAATGTGACGACTACAGATGAACTGAATGGCTGAAAAACAACTGATGGAGTGAAGAAGCAAAGAAAGGTTGTTTTGAATTTAGTAAAAGAAAATTGATTCTAAGACGTTTTGATGCTCATACAATTTTAATTTCCATTTAAACCTAGTGCTTCCGGCATAAATAGGATTGCACCTATTTTATGGATATTTAGCTTTTAGTTTGAATTTGTCCCCCTCTTGGTTGCTTGTCACACTCCACCACTGCCCCGTGGTGCCTTTATATGACACGCCCGAGTTACACGTGTTCGACTCAAGCACCTAACCCTCCGCTAATTATAAGTCCAATTATAGCACAACTCGTACACATAATATTCAACACATATTTAAACATCTTGGAGTGGTGTACACCAGCAAGCAGTTGGCGGTGCATGCGGCTGACTAGCAATCAGATCTAAACTATGAGCACCAATGTTGTCTTGCTGAGTGTTGGTTTGATTTTTCATATGTTCTGCTCGATCGAATTTTGAGGCATTTTCTATGGCTATGAATCATTGTCTTCGGCTCTTCACTTTCTTGTGTTTTTGTATTGCAATTCACGTGCTCGTGGAAGTTGCAACGATGCACAACCTTGGAGAGCACAAAAGTCCCTGCACTTCAAAGAAGACCCCCTTGAATAAGGCTACAATCAAGCCCCTAGGAGTATGAATAAAGCAATATACATGTAGTAGGTTTTGTTAGAGATATATTTGGAATACATGTATTTGGTAGTCTAGGATTTGTAATCTGTCTCCTACCTTATCTCGATGAGAGGCATCTTTCCCTCCAAGTCTTGTACTCAATATATACTCTCCCTCGAGGCTCAATAATACATCCATCATATTCCACCAATCCCTCTCATGATCATTGCAATAAGTAGTACACATATCAAAATTAGCATGCCCGAGCTTGAGGTTTTGCATATTACTAGCACAATAGAGTCTATAATAACACCATTGCAATCATGCTTTTCATTCAAGGAACTATCTTGAATCACTTCATAAATTTCTTATTTTAGCACTTCATCATAATTTTTGGATTCACAATCTTCAAGCAAAACTTCATAAAGATAATCTAGTGCACTCAAATCACTAGCAATTGGTTCATCATAATTGGATCTTTAAAAAGATTAGCAAGAGGATGAGGATTCATATTAATATATTTTTAGCAAGCGAAGATGCAAGCAAATAGAAGGCACATGGCAAACAAGTAAAAAAGGCAAACGGAAAAGAAGGCAAATGTTTTTGTGCTTTCAAAAAAATGTTTTAGAAGTGGGGGAGATGAAAACGAGAGGCAAATGGAAAATAATGTAAATTGCAAAGAGATGAGATTTGTGATTAGGAACCTGATAGATCTTGGTTAAGTCTCCCCGGCAACGGCGCCAGAAATTCTTTTTACGATAGCTTGAATCTGTGTTGGTATTTCCCCAAAGAGGAAGGGATGATGCAACACAGCTACGGCAAGTATTTCCCTTAGTTATGAAACCAAGGTTATCAATCCAGTAGGAGAACCAAGAAACACTATGTAAATGGTACCTGCACACAAAGAACAAATACTAGCAACCCAACGCGTAAGAGGGGTTGTCAATCCCTCCACGTTAAAAAGATAGATTAAATTGTATGAGATTGGATAAATATATCTAGCAAGAACACATAATAAAATAGGTAAAGAAAAAGTGCAGCAAGGTATTTTTGGGTTTTTGGAATAATAGATCTGGAAACAATATGATAAAATATAGACCCGGGGGCCGTAGATTTCATCAGGGGCTTCTCTCGAGAAAATATCATACGGTGGGTAAAAAAATTACTATTGGTCAATAAATAGAAGAGCAAATAATTATTACGATATCCAAGGCAATGATCATGTACATAGGCATCACGTCCAAGATCAATAGACTGACTCCTGCCTGCATCTACTACTATTACTCCACACATCGTCCGCTATCCAGCATGCATCTAATGTATTAAGTTCATGGAGAAACAGAGTAATGCAATAAGGATGATGACATGATGTAGACAAGATCTATTCATGTAGGAATAGAACCCATATTTTTATCCTTAATAGCAACGATACATGCGTGCCTCGCTACCCCTTCTGTCACTGGGTGAGGACACTGTAAGATCGAACCCATCACAAAGCACCTCTTCCCCTTGCCAGAAAAATCAATCTAGTTGGCCTAACTAAACCAAAAATTCGGAGAAGAAATACGAGGCTATAACAATCATGCATATAAGAGATCAAAGAAGAATCAAATAATACTCATAGATAGATCTGATCATAAACTCGCAATTCATCGGATCCCAACCAACACACCGCAAGAAGTCATTACATCAAATAGATCTCCAAAAATATCGAGGAGAACATTGTATTGATAATCAAAAAGAGAGAAGAAGCCATCTAGCTACTGCCTATGGACCCGTAGGTCTATGGTAAACTACACACGAATCATCGGAGGAGTAGCAATGAGGATGATGAACCCCTCTGTGATTGTGTTCCCCTTCGGCAAGGTGCCGGAATATGGCTCTAGATTGGATCTCGTGGTTCTAGAACTTGCGGCGGATGGAATTGTGTTTCATCGACTCCCCTAGGGTTTCTAGAATATTTGGGAATTTATAGAGCTGAGAGGTGGTGGAAAGGACTCCCGTGGGCCCCACCACTCACCTGGGCGCGCTAGGGGCCTCTGTTGGCACCCTGGTGGATTGTGGGCCCCACAGGCCTCCCCTCTAGTGCTTCCTTGGCTCCCTAGTTGTCTTCTGGTCCAAAAAATCTCCAAAAAGTTTGCTGCATTTCGACTCCATTTGATATGGATATTGTGCGAGGTAAAAACCAAGCAAAAAACATCAACTGACACTGGGCACAATGTCAATAGGTTAGTCCCAAAAAGTGATATAAAGTTGCTATAAAATGAATGTAAAACATCCAAGAATGATAATACAATAACTGGAACAATCAAAAATTATAGATATGTTGGAGACGTATCACATTTCTGCCCCCCGTCGCCCCGACCCGGCGGCCTCACGCGATGCGGCGGCCCATCACCCGCCGTTCGCGCACCGACTCGCTCGTCGATCTACGTCGGCTATCGTCGCCGTACTCGGACCGGGAATCCTGCATCGCCCCCACCTGGCGGCCTTGCGCCATGCGGCAGCCCATCATAGTCGTCGTTCACGCGCAGGCCCGCCCTTCGATCTACGCCGCGCCTATATGGCCGATGTTGCCGGCTTCATCTCGGCCTCCGCCACCACTCAGTGTCCACCGAGCGGCATCCCCGACCTTGCGCGCGATCGGATTGATCACCCACCCGCAGCCGGAAACCGCCTCATCTACGTCGTGCGACTGACTTGGCTCGTCCGTTGCCCGCGCCTTCACAGGCCCCGTGAAGACCGTTGGATCTCAACCCCCCCCCCCCTTCAAATCTCTATCT
>NC_041389.1:33931474-33954177 GCF_002162155.2 Triticum dicoccoides | reverse complement strand
CATCGCCATGGATTTTTGGCCAACCACCGCGCGCCACACAACCATGCAACTGAGTAGTGGATGAGCTTGTTGGGTATCGTCAAGATCTTCCTCGTACACGGTCAGCCTCCTAGTCAAGATTCTTTTCCGATAGCTACAAGATTGATAACTCACCAATAGAAGAGAATGACATGTAGTCCATGTGGATTGAGGATGACTGCATGGGGATGGGTGGGAGATAATAATTCCTTGTTCGAATAGCCACATCACCATTGAGGCCCAAATTGAGGTCGTCCACGTTGATGGGTCGGGCTCGCTGCCATTAGCACATATCTAGTAGCGCTCGATGAGCAAATCGGCGTCGAGCCCACGTGACAGGCCGACCAGTGGATATGCAACGGAGGGAGGCCACCGAGTGTGAGGTGGTCACATACTTTGTTTAATTGTCTGACTCCAATTACGAGGCCATGAGTCATGCCATCGTAATCATCATCTCCTGGTCTGACCAACTAGGCACACGTTGTTTGTTTATTACGTTGTCTTTTGATTTTGAACCATGCTCTTCAAATTGATTAACTCTAGTGTTTAATTATGTTTGGTGTTTTGTTAGTTATGTTAATAACATCCTCGTGAGGTCCTATGATAGCGATATGGGAAATTTCCTGAATTTTGGACCACATTTAGATTTTATAAATAGTTAAGAAGAAACATGATACACGTAGATGTCTAAATTTTTCAAAGAAATGTTTGACATTTTCATTTATCTTTTGAAAGGAGATTGTGATAAACATAAATACTTCAAACAACGCTCCGACCACCATGGCATGGCCGATCCGGCCATCCCTGCCATGGGCACCAGACCGTCCTTGCTATTGTAATCTCTGTCTAGTCTACCATCTTATGTCTAGTCTATTTGGTTACCCCGCGGCACTGGCGGAGCCTTATGGGGGCCAAAGGGGGCCACGACCCTTCCTTCCAAAAGCAAAACCTTCTTTTTAGTACTACTAAGAATCTTGATCCAACACATGGACATACATTTTTCCTCTCTAGCCCAACGCACAGATGCGCCTCTCATGCTCATGCCTCACTTCATAAAATAGACAATTTTGCTCTCTGCCTCCATTGCAATTTGATCCCCCAATACCACTTTCCCCCATCTCGGCTGCCCCATCGAGGCTTTGATTGCCAACCGCTGCTGCGCCGCTCCTTGCTACTGCATCTGCATGTCATCGGTGTTGTTTGCCCTTCCTATCATCTAGATGTGCCTGCCATATGCCAAGCGACATTGATCATCAACAACAGTTTGTTGTCTCATCTACACGTTGTTGCTATCGTTGCCTATCTCGTGATGCTGCAGTTCTGCATCTACACGGCCCAATGTGACGATTACAGATGAACTGAATGTCTGAACAATGAACTTTGCCAAACAACAGATGGAGTGAAGAAGCAAAGAAAGGTGGTTTTGAATTTAGTTAAAGAAAATTGATTCTAAGACGTTCTGATGCTCATAAAAATTTAATTTCCATGTAAACCTAGTGCTTCCAGCGTAAATTGGATTGCACCTATTTTTATGCATATTTGGTTTTTAGTTTGAATTTGTCCCCCTCTTGGTTGCTTGTCACACTCCACCACTGCCCGTGGTGCCTTTATCTATGACACGCCCGGGTTACACATGTTCGACTCAAGCACCTAACCATCTGCTAATTATAAGTCCAATTATAGCACAACTCGTACACACAATATTCAACGCATATTTAAACATCTTTGAGTGGAGTACACCAGCAAGCAGCCGCGGCTGACTAGCAATCAGATCTAAACTGAGCACTGGTGTTGTCTTCCTAAGTGTTGGTTTGATTTTTCAGATTTTCTGCTCGACTGACTTTTGAGGCATTTTCTATGGCTATGAATCATTTTCTCCGCTTTCATTTATTTTTGTATTGCAATTCACGTGCTTGTAGACGTTGCAACGGGGCACAACTTGGGAGAGCACAGAAGTCCCTGCACTGCAAAGTAGACTCCCTTGAATAAGACTACAATCAAGCTCCTAGGAGCAAGGTTGTCAGAATCGCGATTTTGAATCGGATCGGAGCTTCGATGGTAGGATCGCAAATCATAGAATCTTCACCATCATGATCGTAGAAACGTAGATTCTAAGAACTAAAATCGTAGAATCATAGGGGTTAGTTTGGATCATAAAGTCGTAGAATCGTATAATAGAATCGCGATTCTGACAACCTTGCCTAGGAGTATGAATAAAGCAATATACATGTAGTAGTTTTGAGTATGAATAAAGCTACATGCATTTCTAAGGAAAAAAATAGCTATCCTACCCACTTGAGTGTTGAAAAAACGTCCTCTATGCATGTGATTTTATGTTAGACAAGAAATTTAGTAGAGTCATAACTTCCACAACTAGTCCAAAATCAACATAAACAGTATTTTTGCTTGAACCAGACATATTTGAAAAAAGTTTTGTTAACCTATTTAAAATCAATGTTCATGTGCCCTGAGAAAATTGTTCTGATGGAACATAACTTTTGTTTTGTACAACTATTCTTTAAAATTGTATCATATTGCATTAAATGTGCTAACATACATGAACAAGTTTTATACGACTTAATAAAAGTATTCCCAAGATCAGACAAAATATTATGGAAAAAATGCACATGCATATGAAAGGAATGTTCTCAAACATTTAAAATAAACTATTTTTAGTTATTTGACACACATTTTTCAAAAATACTATGAATATTTTACGATACACGAAGGCAATTTTGAAATACACTATGAACATTGTTTAAATACACGGTGACATTGCCTAGGTACGTGATGTGTATTCTATAAAATATACTGCGAACATTTTTTCTACATACATGATAGCCATTTTTTGTATATGTGAATACATTTTGGAAATAATGATGAATATTTTTTTAAACACGATGAACTTTCTGAAAATGCATGATGAACCTTTCTTAAAACACAATGATTTTTTTTTGTAATACACAATGGGCATACTTTAGCAAAGTATGAACATTTTTTTAATACATGATCAACATCTTTAGAAACATGCCAACATTTTTAAAACAATATGCATTTTTTAAAATTTTCACATGAAAAAGAACAAAAATATTGAAAAAAATCAAATAGAAAAGGGAAAGGGGGAAATGAAAAGAAAATAGAAATGAGAAAAGGAAAATAAAAAAGAAACTAAATTTAGTAATCACTGATACAACTTTCCCTACATCTTCACTCGGGCTCTATCGGTGCCACTGATACAACCTATCATGCATCTAACATTTGATTCACCTAGATTCTCTAACAAAATAAAATGCAAATGCAATGTATGTAGTGTGATCATAAAGTGCAAGTTAATAGAAGGGAGGCACTGGAATTTAAATATGCTATAAATTAGATGAAAGCGAGTCTGGAAGTAGTGGTGGTACGTGTTGTGAAATTGTCCCTAGGACATTGTCTACGATACTATAACCGATAGACATACTTCCAGTTTTATATGTGGGAGTGGTCTATGCTAATATGATGCAAAATCAATTGACTCACATGTACTTATGATTGAAATCCCCAGCAAACATCCGCAAATACTAACAATTCATTCAGGTAAACCCAACCAGAAAATCAATATATATTCTTTATCCCATATATTTTGACTCATACACTGTCACTCCGGCCACCCTATGCATACTCATGATTACATAATACTAGGCAATACTAGGCGTTAAGTGTGATCCAACTTACATGCATGCTCATAAATTGGCACAAGATGATAACACCGTATCACAACAAACAATTAACATCAATCATAACATGCTACCAAGACCATTGGACAAAAGAAAACTACTCTGACATAATGTAGTGCAAAAAATCATCGGATAATAAGTCGTCACATACAACACCATGTGTATTGATTTATGGATGAGGGGGAATTCCCAGTAAAATGTTCAAATGTGTGTTAAGAAAATATTCACTTTCTATTAAAAAGAATGTCAATTTGCATTTTGCAAATGTTCAACATGTATTTGGAAAAAGAATGTTCAACATGTATCTGCAAAATGTGCAACATGTATTTGGAAAATAGAAAACAAAAAAGTAAGAAAAAATGAATAGGAACTGATGAAAACAAATAGAGAAAACACACAAGGGAAAACAAAGAAATAAATAAACCTACAAGAATACAGAAAGGAACAATCGCATGGAAGGTTCTAAAACTAGTATGTAGAACCTTCCCAAAATTGGTCTATTGGGGTCTCCCATTAAGGTGAGCTCACAACCATCCTAAATCACTCTATCGGTCAGTCCATTAAGGCCAGCGCACAGTTGGGTGCAAAGGAAAAACAATGCTACATCTCACAACAAGTGAGATATGGCACCGATGCACGAGCACGATTATATCTCGCTCATAGTGAGCTCTAGCGGAGTGTTCCCCGCCTTGGGTCGTCCCACGAAACTTACGCCTACTCGCGTCCATGCGGCTAGGTGTTGAGTCTGCCCGCCAAACTAGTCTGTAAAACTGGCTAGCATAGTAGATGTCTTGTCAACATTAAAAAAAAACATCATGGTCTTCCTTGAATAAATTACCCAGTTCATTGTAGCGGTGCCATGGAGACAGTGAGTTATATGACCTTGCAGAGTCCATTATTCGGATCTGATGTGTCAAGTTTGTTTCTGCTAGTTTGATTTTTATGGAGTTGGAATCTTCCAAGACATTATGGTGAAGTTCTTTGTGGATTGACAGACTGCACTTCTAGGGGACCATCCCCGGTCCACGCATGTTCATCGCTCATGACTTCTCATCTTTTTGGATGGGTGACTCAAGAGGTTTTTCAAACCTTTATTGGTAATCAAATTCATGTAGGTGAGTGAGTAGCAATAGCCATGCTCCAATCCAATTGAAGACTTGTTGGTACTGCATCTAGCAAAGATTTATGTTGTCTCAAAAAAATCTAGCAAAGATTTATCCCACAGAGAAGATGTCTCCGAAACATTCTAGACTCGAAAATCAAAATAAACAACTTTTTCCCTTGTACAAAAGATATTTGAATAAACATGTTAATCTATATGAAAATCAATGTTCACGTGCCTTCAAAAATATTTCACATTACACATAAATTTTGCGACACTGTGTGCGCGCGCGCCATACTGCATAGAAATTTCTCACGGACTTGGAAAAGTTTCATATGGCTTCAAAAAATGTAACCTAGATCTGAAAAATATTACGGGAAAATCCTACGCATATGAAAAGAAATGTTCTCAAACATAATTTAAAATATGCATTGAGTTTTTTCAAATAAATACACGGTTAATGGTTTTCTTTAATATGAAAAGATATTTTTGAAAAATACATGATGGAAGTCTTCAAAACATGATGAACATCTTTAGTTATGCGACGAACATGTTTCTATACTTTACTATGAATATTATTTTCAAATACATGATGGGGTTTTTAAATAGCGAGACAATTTTTTAATACACAATGAACATGTTTTAAAAAGACCGTGGCACAGTCTAGTTACGATGAACATTCTTCAAAATGTACAGTGAATAATTTTCCTAAATCCATGATAGCCATTTACAAAATGCGTGAATACATTTCGGAAATACAAAAGTGAACTGTTTTTAGAAACATGATGTACTTTCTTAAAACACAATGAATATTTTATAGTACATGATGGACATATTTTCGAAAAGTATGAACATTTTTTAAAATTCATGATCAACATCTTTAAATATTCAATTTCATTATTAAAAGTCAAAACACCATGCACATTTTGAAAATTCAGCGATCAAAAAAGAACAAAAAGGAAAGCAAAAATAGAAAAGAAAATATGAAAGAATAAGTAAATGATTAAAGGAAATGACAGAATAAACTAAATTTAAAAAGTTTCAACTCCTGTGTTTTGTTTCATTTTATATTTTTTTCATTTTTTCTGTTACCAATTTTTTTTATCATGAAGGCTTTTTTTAAACATAATTATTAACCTATTTTCAAATTCGAGAAGTTTTTACTCTCGAAAAAAAATTCGAGAAGTTTTTCTAAATTTCTGAATTTTTTTTACACAAAAAATTCGCAGGAAACACCCGTGTACGGCCCGACCCCGGTCCCGACCCCAACCACGAACACGGCACAGTCGGTAGCGGCAGCGCGATGGCAAGAGGGGTTGGTCGACGGTTGATTCCCATCGATCGGAGGAACAAGATGGGTGCGGGTGTGGAGAGATCCAACAACAAAAGAACCATGGCGGCCGATCCGATCAGCAGAGTCGATCCCTTGGCGAAGAAGAAGAAGGTGGTGGATCTGGGGAGCGACAGCGACGAGGACTTGCCTAATCCGTCATAATGGGCGGGTGTTAATCCCGATTCCTTCAGCGATGACTACTTGGCCAAGATGGAAAGGCCAGACTCGACGAAGAATCAGGTATGAATATATATATGATCGCGCGATTCCCGGACACCATCCAATGTTTCATCAGTTTCCTTCTACCTGTAGCTCCCCGCCCTGTTAAAATTGCTACGCTCGACTACTACAAACCTCCCACCAGGTTTCACACCGTCGAGCTTTTCCCCGTTTGTCGATCCGGAAGCAAGGCGGTACTCCGCGCCGCGAAATTTCTTCTAGGGGTTTCATCCTCTCTCAGTACTTTTATGTGTAACCTTGCACCCTCTATATGATTTGGATTATTTGTTATTTGATTCGTCGTCGTGCGTGCAACTTACAACATACAATATATATTGTGCTTGAATCACATAGATGGTAGGCCGCTAAGATGGTGCTCTGGCCTCTGGGTCGATTGGGATGTGTAGAAGAAAACTGGCCTTGTTTTGACAACTGCGCAGCTGATTCGCACAAAGGATGCTCCTTACAGTGTCTGGTCAGGGGGTGAAGAGTATGCTACAGCTGCTGATGTGAGTCAATGTGCTTCTTCTATTAATTTCTGTATATGCATGTGCTATCTTTTACAGCTGGTTCCATCTCAAATAAATAAAATAATCTCGGTGTATTGCAATTCACATATTTTTTGTGTTCTATTGGCCTTTTCTAATAACAAAATGGAAACAAAACAGGCCTTCGCTTACCATTCAAAAATCGTATATAATCTGTTCTGCAACTTTTTTTAGGTCACTGTTCATTTGCTAAATGGCACCGGTGCAAAGGGCCAGCTGGAGGATCATGGACGCCGTCGCCACCAGCAGAAGCAGCACTAGTACTAGTGCTTGCCCAGCCAGGTCCTCAGCCAGAGCACCATGTGGGCAGTGGCAGATCCAGGAATTCAAGTTTGGGTGTTAAAAAAAATCACCCTAACATCGATCTTTTTTGCCGTTCCAGCCTACCGTTAGCCTTTAAAAATTCAGTTGTTCCTTCTTATTGATGAAATCAATCAATGCAGGAGTGGCTATATCTCTGTGAATCCAAACAGAAACTACACATGTACATGTCAAATATAAAAAGGAAAAATGAAAAGAAAGAAATGGGAAACGAAAAAGAAAAAATAATATAAATTTTAAAATTAATCAATGATACAACCTTTCGTACATGTTCTCTCGGGCTCTATGGGCCACTGATACAACCTTTCGTACATCTAATGTTTGATTGACTTAGATTCTCTACCAAAATATAAAATGCAATGCAAATGAGGTAGTATGATTATAAAGTGCATGTAAATAAAAGGTAGGCACTAAAACTTAAATATGAAATAAAGTAAATGAAAGCGAGTCTGGGAGAGGTCTATGTTAATATGCTGCAAAATAAATACTATATTATAATTGATAGACATACTTACGGTTTTATATGTGGGAGATGTCTATGCTAATATGCTTCAATATCAATTGACTCACACGCACTAATGATTGAAACCCTCATAAAATATTCAAAATACTAAGAATTCATTATGGTAAACCCAACCAGAAAATTAATATCTATGGGTCCTCTTTATCCGATATGTTTTGACTCATATACTCATGTACGGTAATATATGCCCCTCCGGCCACCCTATGCATACTCATGATTACATATTACTAGCTCTTAAGTGTGATCCAACATACGTACATGCTCATAAATTGGCACAAAAGGACAACATCATATCATAACAAACAATTCACATCAATCATAACAGAGCACCAAAGCAACATGACAAAAGAAAACTACTCAGACATAGTGATAGTGCAAAAAATCATTGGATAATAATTCATTACATACAACGGTATGTGTAAGTTGACCCTAAAAAACACTATGCATAAGTAAGAATCATATCGACTTGTGGATGAGTGGACAATTGTATGAGTGGAACACTTGAGAAAAAATTCAAACGTGTGTTTAAAAATATTCACTTTGTATTAAAAAATGATCAGTGTGCATTTTGCAAATGTTCAACATGTATTAAAAAGGAACCAAAGGAAAATAAAAAATAGGAAAACAAAAATGGAACGAAAGAGAAATGAGGAAAGCAAAATTTAAAATAAACTAAATTTAAAAAGAAATCAACCTTACTAAAGGACATGCCTAATGTTTTCTTAACGCATGGTGAACATTTTTTAAGTTCAAGCAAACATTTTTTTTACAAAATATGACATAAAGTTTTCAAAACACATTCTAAACATTTTGTAAAAACTGTAGGAGAATTATTTTCTGTAAACAATGAAAGATGGGACTAAGAGAAAAAAATAAAAAGTAAAGAAACAAATATTAAAAGGGGACAGAACATAGAAAAAAGTCTATCCCAGTCCATTAGAGAGAAGAGCACACATGGAAAAAATAACAGAAAACCGGTTGAGTGCGGTGGCAAATCGTATTTTGCACTTATGCATGAAATGCTACGCCCAGTTCCTATTCCGCGCATTGACGTGGGATATAGTACAAACCGCTAACCGGCGCACACCCTTCAGTGCATTATATATGTATAAATGGGCGGGACCATGTAGGTCCTGTTATCCAACAATTTATTGGGGAAGCTAATGATTTTTACTACATTTGTTTTTCGGCGGTTTTCATCTGGTTTTCACCCGCCGGAATTTTCATATTGTTTTTCAATTTTTTGCTCTGTTTTTCTTCTTTCCTTCACCGGTTTCACCTTTTTTATAAAATTTGTGAACTTTTCACAGATCCGTGAACTTCTTTCAAAATTGGATCCCCTTTTCCAAATTTCTCTGAGAATTGTTTTAAATCCGTGAACTTTTCTCATTTATGTGATTTTTGAAATTTCGTGAAATTATCCAAATTACAAACATTTTTCCAAATCTTTATGAGCATTTTTAAACCCATGTTTTTTTATTTTTTGTGCTTTTTTCAAATTACAAGCTTTTCCAAATGTTATTTTTCTGAAATATGTGAACATTTTTCCAAAATCGACGAGCTTTTTTCAAATATGGAATGTATATTCAAAAATTGTGAACTTTTCAAAATTATGAAAAAAATCAGTACACATTAACTTTTTTAAAATCCATGAATAATTCTCATAGTCCCGAAATTTTACCGAAATTTATTAGAAATTTAAACATTGTTGTTTTTTTAATCCATGATTTTTTTTAATTCGTTTACTTTTCTTCTTTTTTGCTAGTTTTTGAACTTCTCGTCTTTGCATGCACTATTTCAAAAATCAACATTTGATAGGATAATTGGTCAATCGTTGACCACGAACCAAATGTACCCTAGCGAAGTGACCGCATCATGCGTGTAATGGGCCATTAAATGGCTGCCGGCTAGTGGGCACCAGAACTCCTAACGGCGCAGAAGGAGCTGATTAGGATGTCTCAATGGTACGTAGCTCTCACAACCCCCTCTACCATAGTTCCCACATAGCCGGTCCATGTAGGGTTTTTTCTCACTGATTTTGGACCATTCAAGAAAGTTCCCCAATTTTCTAAGCCAATGTTCCGTGTATTTTCAGTTCGCTTTTGTTTATTCTTTTGGGATTAATTTTAATTATTATTATTTTCCTTTGACTTTTTTTCTCATTTCCAGTTTTTGCCATGAACTTTCTTTAAAAAACTGAAAATTATTATCAAAGTCTTTAAGTTTCTCTAAATTTGTGGTTTTTTCTAAATCCACAAACATTTTAAAACCCATGAGAATTTTCTAATTCATCAACTCTTCTTAAATTTGGGAAAAAGGTTAAACTCATGAATTTTTCAAATTATTAAACATCTTTTTATAACCATGAACTTTTTACGATTTTGGAAGTTTTATACAATTTTGGGAAGTTTTTTAAAATTTTGGGAACAATTTTCCAATTCATGAACATATTTTCAAGTTTGTGAACTTTTCTTCGATGTATGAACTTGTTTTAAAAGTAATATTTTTTTAATTCATAGAAAACCGAGGAGTCATTTTCCTCCTATAAACTAGCGGCTATTAGTTATTGCCGACCCAGTAGCCTGTAGTGGCAACAAGCGGGCGGTCAGATCGGACGAGCCAGCATGCTAATAGGCCGGCCCAACTGGAGCATGCACCGTTTGTTGAAGTATCACTCGGTTTCGATTTGCATTTTTTGTTGGATCGTTTCATTGACAATACTTTGTTGTGTTCTGGAAATTGAGATAGATCTAAGGCTCACTATCAGTCACATGGCTCGATTGCTACAAGGTGCTCCAAACACAGAAATCTTCACTCTCGACATGCATCTCATTCCCTGCATTGTTCAATGGTACTCTCCCTGTAAAGAAATATAAGAGCGTTTAGATCACTACTACTTTAGTGATCTAAACGCTCTTATATTTCTTTATAGAGGGAATACGCATGAACAATAACACATTCTTGCCTTGTGCGCAGCCGTTGCTGGCACGATGTCTCTCCCATCTCGTCTCTGCGCTGACTAGCATCCCACACACATACACTCTGGAAATCTGAAGGACTGCAGAGGAGAGAAGCTCTGTAGAATCTTCGTGTTGCGGTCAGTGTGGTGTCCTGATTTGAGAGACTGGTAGAATATGTATAACATGTAGAATTTTTATTTGAGTGGTAGGATCTCGTGTGTACATATCATGCAAAAAAAATTGAGAGACTGGTAGTATATGTATATGAAACCAATTGAATTCTAGAAAAAAATACTACAAGCAATGGTATTTCGGTACAACATAAAAAGCATGCACATCTTGTCAACTTATTGCTGAACACAAGTTGCAAAAACCAATTTTCAATGGTCCAATTTATCCTCTGAAAGTTTCTATAGACATATGTACCTATAATACAATAGAAATCACTATTAAGATATTTGTTAGATAATATGCTTTACCAATCTCTACCACAATATGTAATCATGTTAAAATATACACAAACATATGCACATATACTCAAGTATATATGTATATACCACTGAATTTTAATTAAAAGATAATTAATTTACAATTTTTAGACTAAATTTAACGGAATAACATTTCCATTGATATACATTAGAAAGGTGTAACAAAACAAACTGTACTTACTCTCTAGTAGTAGTATTATTTGGTTCATAACTATTCCTTCTAAGTAATAGAAAATTATACCACTTAACATATTATTATGATAGAAGTAATTAAAAACGATTAGTACAAAATATTAATTATAATTCACTCAAATACAACATTGGTTTGGACTCATTCGTCATCAGTGACCCATTCGCACATATGCAACTACGGCACGGAGATGGAGTGGGTTTGACTCAGTCTCCTTTAAGATCACCAATGGCCCCACCATTTGAATTGAAAAGTGGTGCACCTGATGAGCTCTGCTCGGTTCTTATTGCCCACGCCGATCCCCCTAGAAGAAATAGTTTTAACCATGGAGAGAATTCTTGGAATTATGTCCTACCCGTACTCCGTGACAAGAGTATACTGCGGTTCGATGCTCTCTCCCATAGCCTCTGATACCACCTATTGGAATGGCGGGATGCAATAAAGTAGGAGTGGGTGCCCCTAAACAAGCCATGGAACATCCCGATGACCATGCCATTGGCGTCGAGAAGAGGTGAGCTGGACATCCCTGCCTGGGTTTCAATGTAGACCTCAAGGAGAGTCATCTTGTAGCCCATCTTGTTAGTGCTCACCATCTCGATGTCTCTCAGGGAGCTCTTCGACCCCATCTTGCACCACCTCGCATGTCTTCGCATTCTCTGAGCCACCGAGAGGGTCAGGTGTGGTCTGGTGCATTTGTCATTATCGTGGAAGTTCTTGACGGACTCGACCCCAACAGTGAGTATAAACATGTCTGTGGACGAGTACCATGTTGTTATGGCTCCATTTACATACTCTGTCGCCTCCTCGGCCCGACAAACAAGATGGCAAGCTTACTCGTGGTGGTAGCAGACGAGAGAGGCGCTAAACAAGCGCACTTTATCCGACGTCAAGGGAACTGAGATGTTGTATATGTGGGGGAGGCCATGAGCAATCGTAATGACCTGCCCTCCATCGGTCATGGAATCGTGAATGAAGCCAAGGCAAGTGCAGGCGTTCTCCATGGCTTCCTTCCTCTTCTTTTTGTCTTTGATGGTTAGTACTCGATCGGCCAGCTCTTGGATCTTTTTGATCTTGTGGGGCTTGGGGGCCAACTTGACGTAAAAGATGGAGTCCTCTGATGTGTTCAACATGTACGTCCAATCCACATGTTCAGTCATCCAATATTACTCCACTGCAAGGCCAGATTGACTTTGCGAGCATTGGCGCAGCCCCGATTGTCGTGGCCTACCTGTACTTGTTGACACTAGATTTTGGCATGTCCAAAAACATAATTAATATGACTCCATATGAAAATTTTCTCAATATGAAAAAGTTTCGTATTGTTAGAATGAGCAACTTTGATGTTGGGGGTCATTGCCATCCGATATCATCTCAGAGATTGAAAATGTGTTTGGATTACTGAGATTTGGCATTCGGGGTAATGTTTGGCAGCTTACGCTTCCAAGAAGCCTTCATATGAAAAAGTGTTCTAAATGGATTGTCTTTGTCTCGTTGAGGCGATTGATTTTGATATTTGAATCATCCCAATCCGAGGTCATGTGCAAAAGTTACAATCAAATCAGCGCGACGCAGCAGCGGATAGCCGAATCATCCGGGGTGGTAACCGACAAAAGACCCCGGATGTTCGAACTATCATCTAGGAAGACAACATAAGATTAAATACTGAATCTGGGATGGAACCCAGACAATTTGGGCAAAAGTCCGGCTTGGAGTCCAGACATCCGGGCAATAATTTCATGTTTTTCTATCATGCAGAAGTTAGAAAACAGGCAAAAACACCCTCAAGATGGCCTCGAAACGAAAACCATTCGACATGAAAGTGGTTCGTCTTGTCTAAAAGGATAAATTTGCTTTCGTGAGCATCTCCATCCAAGGTCATATGCAGCATGTGGGTCCCAAAAAAATAGTTTTCTCATACCAATCTAAATAAGAGCTCGATTAATTTCAAAAGGATTTGGGCGGGATTTGGAGTTCTTTTCTTGTATGGGAAGTCCAGCCACCTCATAAATAGATGAGAGGTGAGGGCCGATTGAACAACACGCATAATCGACAATAAACACATCCACCACTTATTATCATTCCTCTTTGCCCTTCCCCTAGTTTTTCTCTTCTCGTTCTTCGTGGTTCTTCTTGTTGCAGGGCAACGATCCATGAGGCCTGATGTCTACTACGCAACCTTCTTCTTGTAGACGTTGTTGGGCCTGCAAGTGCACAGGTTTGTAGGACAGTAGCAAATTTCCCTCAAGTGGATGACCTAAGGTTTATCAATCCGTGGGAGGCGTAGGATGAAGATGGTCTCTCTCAAACAACCCTGCAACCAAATAACAAAGAGTCTCTTGTGTCCCCAACACACCCAATACAATGGTAAATTGTATAGGTGCACTAGTTCGGCGAAGCGATGGTGATACAAGTGCAATATGGATAGTAGATAAAGGTATTTGTAATCTGAAATTATAAAAACAGCAAGGTAATAAGTGGTAAAAGTGAGCGTAAACGGTATTGCAATGGTAGGAAACAAGGCCTAAGGTTCATACTTTCACTAGTGCAAGTTCTCTCAACAATAATAACATAGATAGATCATATAACAATCCCTCAACATGCGACAAAGAGTCACTCCAAAGCCACTAATAGCGGAGAACAAACGAAGAAATTATGGTAGGGTACGAAACCACCTCAAAGGTATTCTTTCGGATCAATCTATTCAAGAGTTCGTACTAGAATAACACCTTAAGACACAAATCAACCAAAACCCTAATTTCACCTAGATACTCCATTGTCACCTCAAGTATCCGTGGGCATGATTATACAATATGCATCACACAATCTCAGATTCATCTATTCAACCAACACAAAGTACTTCAAAGAGTGTCCCAATGTTTCTACCGGATAGTCAAGACGAAAACGTGTGCCAACCCCTATGCATAGGTTCATGGGAGGAACCCGCAAGTTGGTCACCAAAACATACACCAAGTGGCACATGATATCCCATTGTCACCACAGATAAGCACGGCAAGACATACATCAAGTGTTCTCAAATCATTAAAGACTCAATCCGATAAGATAACTTCAAAGGGAAAACTCAATTCGTCACAAGAGAGTAGAGGGGGGAGAAACATCATAAGATCCAACACTACAAAAAAATACACTTCCGTGATGATACGTGTTTGTCATAGTAGGTCGCGTTTTTTGTCATGCATGTACATCCATGACAAATTTATGACAGAATCAAGATAGTCATACCTGCGCTATCGTAGAAGTGTTCGATGACATTACCAAAATTATCATCACGGAAGTGTCCACTTCCATGACGATAAATTGCGCGTCACAGAAGTGCTTTCGTCAAGGGTGACCGACACGTGGCATCCACCGTAACGGAACGCCGTTAAGCTATCGGGTCGGGTTTTGGATCCGATAACCCGTTAACAGCCCCGACCAATGGGGATTTTCCACGTGTAAAATCATCATTGGCTGGAGGAAACACGTGTCGGCTCATCGTTGGGACAAATGTCATCCACTCATTGAACAAAAGGCGCCTATGATACGTCAACACGTGGCACGGCCAATCAAGTTTAAATGGGCCGGCCCAACTAAAGGCCCACAAGATTTGGCGGCCCATAATGGGCTGGCCCAGTTAAAGGCCCAGGAGATTTTGCGGACTATAATGGGCTGGCCCAGCTAAAGGCCCACAAGATTTCGCGGGCCATAATAGGCCGGCCCAGGTAAAGGCCCACAAGATTTTTGTGTGCCATAATGGGCCGGCCCAGGTAAAGGCCCACAAAATTCTTGCGGATCATAATGGGCCGGCCCAGCTAAAGGCCCACGATATTTCGCCGACATTAATGGGCCGGCCCAGCTGTAGGCCCACAAGATTTTGAGGACCCTAGTAGGCCGGCCCATTAACTTGCTGCCATGTTTTGGGCCAAATGTCGGCCCATAATTGATCCGGTCCATTAATGTCCTGTCATGTTCTGGGCCTAGTAATGGCCCATATAAGATCCAGCCCGTTAAAAGCCTCCCACTTTCTGGGCCAAATCACGGCCCAGATCAGGTCTGGCCCTTTAAGAGGCTTTGGGCTCAATTATGGCCCATATCAGATTCGGCCCGTTGACTGGATGCTATACTTTTGGGCCCACTTGCTAAAGGCTCATTTAGTAATTCGGCCTGAGATATTAGTTTCGGCCTGTTAAGGGCCCATTTAACATTTCGGCCCTATATTAATTTCGGCCTGTTAAAAGCCCGTCATATAGTTGGGCCTAACTACGGCCCGATTTGCATCCAGCCTGCTCGCAGCCGATATCTGATTGGGCCAAACAAGGACCAAGACAATTTTGGCCTCTTAAAAGCCCGTGAATTGATTCGCACAATCCTGGGTCGGGGTCCATTTCGGGCTGCCGCCGGCCCGTGAGCTATTCGGCACGTTTCAGGCCCAGCCTACTTCTTAGCCTCCTAAAAGCCCATTGAGTTTTCTTGCGAAAAGAGGGCCGGGGGTTACTCGGCCTATTAAAGGCCCAAATCTACTAGTGGGCCAGTTTGACGGGGCCCATGATGCGGATCATACATCGTGATTGCATGACGGCCCGATTATGTATCGTAATTTTACGGTTTGGCCGGTTTACTGCGAAGACAAGATATATATACAGTAAAATAACTGCAACATCATGAATAAGAAAAGACCTAGACTATAAAATAAAGAAATTACGGCATATTACATCCACTGGGCATCAAAGTTCGCCACTATGATAATAAAGCACAAGCAGACAGCAGATTACATACACTGGGCATCAAAGATAGCCACCAGTGCAAATAAACACGCCGACAAAATAATATACAAAACCAACAGCACTTCAATAGATTTCAAGAAAGGTTAGCCCTGCTGGGGAGCTGCAGCGCAAGCAGCTGAGCAAGATGATGAGAATGCGCTTGTTCAACACTTATATCTTCCTCACTCTGAAAGATAAACAAGAAGACAGATGACATGTTTTGCACATAAAAGTATCAGTGCTGACAATTCATCACATTTCTTACTGACGAATAAAGTGACATAGTTTAAAATTGCATTAACACAATATGGTATTGTTCAGGTCAAGACATGGCAGGAATTGACATTGTGAAGGAGTTGGCAGCTTCACGACACCACTGGATTACAGATCAAGAACTCATAAGTATCAATGGTTAGTGTGCTATCAATTTATCCCATTTCACATTGGCAAATAAAGAGGCGGTTTAAATAATAGTAGAATGATATGACATTGTTCATAGTTAAGACATTGCAGAATATGACATTGTGATATAGTGGGTAGGTTCACCACACCACTCGATTACGGATGACGAACAGAAGCATACATGCAGTGCAAAAGAAGATCACTTGCTCTGTATAGTTTAATTTACATGGTATGAAGAAGGAACTTGGTTGTACAACTGAAAACTTAAATTGAGAAGGACAAACTTTTGTTTATGAACTACATAATAAACTTTAAACATGCAATTTGATGCAAACACCAAAAATAAATAGTTGTTGCAGTAATGCCTAACCAAATATACACAACAAGTTTGAAGGCTTGAGAAGGACAAACTTACATTACTGGTGAAGACAGGCTCTATAAAGCCCTTGTCCATGCTGATGGGGGGGGGCAATTCAAGAAGTTTAGCACAAAATGTTCTTCATAAGCATTGCCTTTATTCTACATTTTGTTAAGAGTAAATATAGATGTGATAATATACGAAAAAATGGAGAATATTTAAGATCAGATGAAGAGTGATGCTACATAACCAAGTAGCTATAAATGTATGTGCAACGATACAGGCAAAAGGCACAGCCAAGAGCAATGCACAGCTAAACTTCTTCAGTATCAACCTTATGGTAAGAGTAAATATAGATCTGATGTTTAGAAAATGGAGGGCAAAGGAAAATAAGCTGCAGAGTGATGGTACATGAACAACTACCTGTCAATATAAGTACACTGATAAAGGACAGCATGTACTTACAAGAACAATGCAAAGCTAAAAAACTCATTGGCATTGGATATATTCTACACTAATGTAACCATTCATACAGATCAAATAATTTGGAGCAAACAATTGATAAGCAAGCTATCATGCATACTGCTGTCACATAATGAACCAGGTATGTATGCAAGTACAATGATACAGGACAACAGGTACTAACAAGAGCAAAGCAGCGGGCAGCATATTTGCGATATCCTGTCGTTCTTTTCAAACCGGAATTCTTCTTCGAGCTGATTTCCTGCAAAAAAGATCTGTAAGGCACATGCGGAAAAGTAGAAGTTCAAATTGTCATGTGATTTCATAGACAGTACCTCATCCTGGGAACGAGACCAGTGCATAACAAGGGTTTTTCATTCAATGTCTTCTAAATTTAGCACAAGAGACTTCACCGGAAATTCGTTTATAGACTTGCCATCAAAGTGTGATTTCCTCAGGTAACACCGATACTGCTGCAATGCTTCCTTGAAAAGCACAAGAAAGCTTTGCTCGTCATGACTATCCAGATTGACCCTCACCTAGTTACAACAATGTAATGTAAATCATTGATGTGTTCGATCAACAGAAAACAGGAAAATAATAACCATGAATAATAGCACTTACATGTAAGTTGGACAGGAAGATGTGAAAATGGTGTTTGTCTTCACTATAATCTTCCCATGATGGGAATATATGCACGTAGTCCCAAACAACATTGAAAGCATTGTCTTTTAAACTGGGAATAAATGGAATGGGGTTTCAATCTGCAGGAATTGGCCGTCTCTGCAGTTGGGATAGGTCTTCAGCCAGTTGACTTGCTGTACTTTTTGCTGGAGTGGGATTTTTCTGTGGTACGGCTGGTGCTATGGCAAATGAAATCGGTATACCTTTTTGCTGGAGTGCAGGTCTTGTGTGGTGGGGCTAGTGGTGTGGCCAGTGAAGTATGGGTACAGTCTGCTGGAGTCGGTCCTATGTTTTGTGTCACTGGTTGTACAGCCAATATAAGTGAGGCGCTGTCTGATTTCTCCGGCACCACCACGTTTTTCAAGGACTTTGCTGGTGCTCCTTCAGGTTCGGAAATCACCCTGTTCCTTTTTGATGTCTGATGCACAAGAACAGCATTTGAGTGGAAAAACATGGTATGACGACAGATGGAATATGTATTGATAATGGATGGGCATGGCATCTCGAGTTACATGATGAGTAAACTAAGCAGGTGGTGGTGCAACAAAGTAGAAGAAATGCAAGACAACATATGCAAGATACACGCAATCAATAAAACCTTGCCAAATTAGAACAGGAACCTTGATGGGTGAACAGGACAGACCATCTGCCTTTGACTCCTTGAGGTTAGAATAGTCATTAGAATGATATTCTAAACAAGAATCAACAGGTGGGGAGCGTACGAGTTTCATTGCTTCCAAAATGGCACTCAATGCCTTGGTGCCAATTTTGTAAGTCATTGCAGTGTTCCACAATATTCTTCTGATGCGCGGATTCTGATATTCACTATAATTGCGTATAATATCTGAGAACCATGAAAACATAAATGGTTGTGAGATTATCTTTGTAATGCAGATGATATTCTAATATAGGGGCGCTCCTGTAAACACTTATGTGCTATCACTGGATTCTGATGAGAGTGCTCATGTGTGCTATAATATCGTGTGTGCATTTATATAATCTGGCACAAGTACACAAAAAATAGGCTCCAGAAGTAAGGATAGCTGGCAGATGATAGGTTCATAATATACTGTGTAGATAGTTTATTTCCAAACCATGATAACAAAGAAGCACACAGCAACTAGGCAGATCATAGTGTACATAACAGGGGTACACCATAACCACGATATATAAATCGGGAAAGTGGAACTGGCTTGAAAATACGGTGTTGTATTGCCGCCAGTAATTGAAAGCCTATCAATCGCGTACAGGCCAGCACTATCGAACATGGTAAAGAAGAGCAAGCAGATTTTGGATAATAAAATGTTGGTTGCGCAGTGCCCACACATGATGAACCAGGGCACATTGAGAATGCAACTCCCAGCTGTCTCTCGACCATTTCAGGCGGTTGGATGAAGATCCTACGTCTCCTAACCCTTCTTCTTCCTCGTTTGTGATTCTTCCCATACAGAACACTACACGGGCCGCCGGCCGGACCACCGGCCCCCACCGCATGTGTTCCTCCGCCACCCCCACCCCCCACCCGCGTCGAGTTTTCTTCATTCGGCGAGGCCCCACAACCACCCGAGCCCCTTGGATCGCACCGACGAACTCCGGCGAGCTCTGAAAAATCGACTGACCCAATTTTGAAATTTAGTCTACTGTGATTTAACTAGTGTGGAATATAAAAGGGGAATACCATAAGCATTGGGAGTATAGTGTTGAGCGTGCCATGGCGGATCTGAAGGTGCAAACCGGACAAAGGCAACTTCGCAACCAAGACAAGAAATTAGAGTAAAGCAGTGGCGATCTATTTTCTTGCTGCGATAAATAAGTTGAGCAGATACGAAAGAGTACCGCCTCTGGTGCAGCGCCGTGTACGCATCTGGTGAGAATTTGACGGTGCTGCGATAGCGATGGCTATCGGCGGTGTGGAAGCAGATCTAGGAGGGTAGACGGTGGCGGCGGGGTGCGGTGGACGAGATGGTCGTAGGAGCGGCGCCGACAAGGTGGACGATGGCGGGGATGAAGCGAGAGGGCAGGATGCAAGGATCCTTGTCCGAAGGCGTGGATGAGAGAGGTCGATCTCTTGTAATGTACGGCGGCATCGGGGTATCAGCTGTGGCATGGTGGAGGAGGACGGCGGTGCATGGGGTGGCGGACGGCGGCGGACGGAGGAGGGTGGGGTGGAGAGGGTGTTTTGGCGCCCACGGAGTACGAATGGGGAAAAGGGAGGTAGAGAGGAAGGGGGGGACCATGTAGTCAGGGCGCGCTTGTCTCAAATGCGAGGAAATTTACAAACTTAGCCCCCGTTTCAAATTTCTACTATATCACAACAACATTATTTGGTTGGGGATAGGACGGTAATCTCGCATACACCGAATATTTGCCGACGAGAGTTTGTTTTTGGCGCCCACCGTGTATGAATATGAATCAGGGAGGGAGTCGATTTTGGCCGAGGGCACACTGTGTTTTGGCGCCCACCGTGTATGAATCCGGGTGAGAGGCGGTTACGTCACGTTTGGGTGAAATTACAAACCTACCCCTATCGAAACCTGTAGAAATCCAGCAGATAGGCTTTGCGCGGCAGGGATAGGCAGTAGTGATTTCCATCTTGCAGATTTTGGTTCCCGGCGGTTACTGCGACTTTCCCCACTTCATTCAAATTTTGCAGTTTACCGTGCCAACTCAATTCGAATCCCATTTGTATTCTACTATTTTTTTCGGGCGGGATCCATTTTCAATTGGAATTACATTCTATATACATCATTTTTTACATATATACTTTCGAAAGCACAACACCATTTATACATAAATATGGTTTACAAATGGCATGATCAAAGATTCATAAGGTTGTATCCATCAATTTGGATTTTCAAATATTTGAAACCACTTTATGTTGAAATCCAATGTATGCATTCCTCGCTAACTGTCTCCAATTAATGTGTGTTTCATGCGGGGTTTTTTTAACTTCTCAAACATGTATAATGTGTTTCACACACGCAACATATAGTGTAACCCCATTTAGACACTAATTGCATATAAACCGTGCATTGTTTGTAACTGGAGAATCTATGGATCACCAATATTGATAAACTATATAACATTACACATGTGCCCAAATTCAAATGAATATGCATGTTTGATACACCAATTTGCGTTATGATATTATCAATGTCGTGATCTCCAGTTTAAATATTTGAATCCCCTTTAATCCAGATATTCGTCTCATATAGCTATCACTCATGCTTATATAGGACTATCTCTCTAGACCTATACGCGTTCATCGTCTCTCAAGCATCTCTCATGCTACCTGTATGTCCACAATAATCTTTTATCTTCGTAACACACTGACGGTACTCTCTCCATCGACCTTCATCACTCTATCTCTCTCTAAGTATATCTCGCTCCCTGCTATGTGTCTCTAGCTATGATTCTCCATGTGGAATCTCTTTCTCTCATACAAACACAAAACTTTGTCTCCCGGGGTCTCATTTCTCTCAACTATTCCCATGTGTGCCACTCGCACACCCCTCATACAGAGATGTCTTTCGCTCCTTAGATATGAGAACCTACGACTCTTCCTCTTCAATATCTCTTTCTCACACACAAACACAAACTTTGTCTCCCAGGGTCTCATATTTCTCCATTGTTCTCTTGTATGTCGCTCAAACACACCCTCTCTCCCTAGAGATATCTTGCGTTCCCTCATATGTCTCTCTAGCTATCACTCTCGTTATGAAATATCTTTCTCTCTCGCAGACACAAAACTCCGTCTCTCTGGATCTCATTTCTCTCTGATATTTGTATGTATGTGACTCACATGCACCCTCTCTCTATCTCTCTCACACCCACACACATAACCCAGCCTTCTGATCCACTCAACTCCTATCTCTAGTGCACACTAGCTAGCATCTTTATCTTTCTATTTATCTATTTCTCCATCAACCTTCTTTCTCGCCCTCACTCTTGATTCCTATCACGCACACTACATATGTTTCTCTCTACATGCATGCAGTCAAGTGCCCTCTCACACACATATATAACTTCACCCTTTGAACCACCCAACTGTCATCTCTGACACCCAAACTAACAGATGTCTCTCTAGCTAGCATCGCCATCTCTGTATCTATCTGTAGTTTCTCTGTCAACATTTCTTTCTCGCACGGAGTCTTGCTTCCTATCACCCACACTATATATGTCTATCCATACATATGCATTTATAGGTTGATCTCTTTTGCACAATCGTTGCGCCTCACCCCCTCTGCTCGCCATAGATGCATGCTCTAGCCCACGCCACTATCTCTTAAAGACAAAAACACATGCTCAATTGTCGAGCCTTCTTCCCTGCATTCTCACATGCATGCATATTGTCATACCGACCCGTCTCTCCCATGTCGTTGATCTTAGGACTTATGTCTTCTTTCTTTTATCTCGATCATGCGCGTGCGCACACACACATCCCACGTATACATGTATACCTCTCACACATGCACGTTCAAGGTCTCTATGTCTCCATACGTAGTTAATTACCCTCAATCCTAACACCACATCGAATCGTTCTCCTCTTTTGTGCATATAACTTCCCGCCTGGATGGGCAAAACACACACTCACACTTAACAATCTCCTTCTAGCTACC
>NC_041389.1:33911873-33931009 GCF_002162155.2 Triticum dicoccoides | reverse complement strand
TTAGACTCTATCTCTCTCTCTCTCACACACACACACAAACTAAGACTCCCATCTCTCTCTATCATCTCTCTCTCTCTCTCTCACACACACACACACACACCACACACACTAAGACTCCATCTCACACACACATGCTCTAGGCGGAGCATTTGTTCCTACCACCCTTCATTCAACCTTACCCGTATGATAAAAAATCACCTTTATTTACTTGCATAACATGGACAGATTCCACTTTACTTTAGTAGTCAGCAAACTTATCATCTGTATACCCTTATAAAAAACGAGTTGGCGATGATGGTGTGCCTACCATCTTGTAATACAGACCGTATGATCTATATCTGATGGATAGGAAGCAAACTATGATAATTTTACAAAAGATACCCGCACCTCTCTCCACATCATTATCTCCCGCAACCTCATTGCTCAGCAATTAAAAAAGGAATAAGTCTCTGGAACAATCTAGCATGCATGGTGGCCGATGCCGCCTGCCGGCGCCATCAATCCCCATGCCTCCGCCCATTCCGACCACCAGTCACCACCACGCTCCACTCCTCCTCGCCTTATCTCTCATCTTTCATTTTTTCAATGACATTCTCAAGATACCAGTTTTCCGATAAAATTCTCGAGATATCATTAGTTTTTACACATGGGATTACTCCTGCATGGGTCAATCACAACAGGTGTTTTGTAAAAAAAATGCATATTGATGTTCCGTGCAATGCACGAGAATCTTGCTTGTAATTATATAACGCAAATCACGAGCAGGAAGTGACATTTTTTTGACACAACCACGTTAACATGGTCACGTAAATCTCGAGCAGAAAGGAGAAGGGAAGCGGGCTGTGGAGTAACGTTTTTTACCACAATTTCTTAGGAAACTGGGTGCAATAATTGAGTAGTTTTGCAAACTACCATTACTACTACACCTGAAACGGTTCAAAACCTATACTCCCTTGCCAGCGCGCGCTTCCCGCGTGAAACGGTCAGCGTCGCCTGGAGCGTCAGTGCCGCATTAATGCCCGGCCAGAGCGGAGGCGACCTCTCACTGGCGCCGGCTTTGAAGTGGCGCGACGGCCGAGAGAGCACCGCTTCCCAGTGCACGCGACTGCTTCGCGTCAAGACTGGCCATAGGCCCTGTTTGGATCCATGGGTTAGAGTTAGTTTGAGCTAGTTAGGGCTCAAATAGCCCTAAAATATCCAAGCATGAGGGTTTAAATTGGAGATAGTTCTCACTGGGACCACTGAAAAATCATTTTCTCTCTCCATGAAGTGCATTTATTGTCAATCTAACCCTGTCACCCAAAAACACCTCTTTGGCTACAGTTAGTTCAGGGTTAGTCATGAGTTAGTCTAACCTCTAGCTAAGTTAGAGTATCAAACAGGAGCAGTATAGGATATGCAAGTTGCTCAAAGCATAGAGGCAAATTCGTACGTGAAAGGATTTTTTCTTTTTGAAAATGGAATGTGAAAGGAATTTTTTTTAGAATGCTCTTGGCATGTCGCTAACATGTGATAGTTAACCGACCTCAATAGACGGCAGACACGCCAGCCCACTGCACTTTGATAGAGACGAGGAGGGAGAAGCGATACAGGCTGCTGGATTACTAGAGATAGGTGTCGCACGGAAGCCAAGAAATATGGTGATAGCGTGGGTTATCCATGTACTAGTATGATGTAACTACACTGGGCTGCCGTTTTTCGTACTCTTCTAGTCCACTGTGGAGTTGATTGGTTAATTTTATATCACTGAATAATATTAAATATTATGAGTGCAGACGCTCCACCACGAGGTTCCTTGCTCCTTCTCGGTCGTCCAGAATCTATGTTCTTCCACTCTATTTTCTTACGTGAGCTTTGTTCATCCTTTTGCCAACACGCGAGACATCTAGCATCAAGGCGCACATGTTATGCAATGATCGTTCCATCTATATGAAGAACACGTGGCACTGGAACTACGAGACGGACATGTACCCAGGAGTGGACGTACGAACCTGAGTAATGTAGCGCAGTAAGTGAAGTAGAAAGGCACAAATGGTATGAACATGCATGGCATACAGGGTGTGTTTGGTTGCGTTCTCGTCTCAGCATAGTTGTTCCCTCTCCATGCATGCTCAACTCAACACCCCTCTTCATGCATGCTCTCTTCATGCATGCTTCTAGTGTATTTGTGCTAAACTAGTATGGACCCAAAAGTAGGTCGAGAAGGGAACTCTTGGGCGGCATTTGTCTCTTACTACGTACTACCACTAAATGTTGTACATGCAATGCATGGTGATGTTATGGAGTACGTGTCTAAGTACTCTACTACTACTATATTAGTTGGAGGCACATATTAACTTTTATATTTGTTTACGTGTATGCCCCGAGACCTTCCAACTAGACGTCTATTTCTCTCTAGGTCGCACTTTGTATCGTTCATACAGCTAAGTACTACTACGTGTGGTCTCCGACCCAGAAGTGGAAGAAGTGGAGACGCTCTACCATGCTGTTTTTTTATGCTGGGCTCTACCACGCTGTTCATGTCCCACTCCTTTCGCTGATGTGTGGGACATCCAGCACGTGCCGTATTTGGCCCCCTTCGTCGTAAGAGTTGAAACGCTAGCATTCATCAGAAATAAAAAATAATTATAAATCGGTAGTGATACTATTTTTTTGTGAACCAATCAGCAGTGATACTATACCATGCAGTTTCCTTGCTCCTCGATATCGGAAAGAATACTTCCGTTCGCCAACATGTGGGACGTCGACCATCCTGGTCCACTTGCCATGCACGCAGAACTCCAAGGGAGATTCACCCAGGTCGTCGTGCCGCAGTAATAATGACTAATGAGCCATCAAATCACAGGCCCACTTCCCAATTTGAAGTTGCTCAGACGAAGGAACCATCATGACTTCGTTCAATTCCGCTTCTTGAAGAAAACTACTGTACCACTAGTACTGCTAGCTACAGTATTTACTCCAACAGAGGCCTCCTTTCGTTCATAGGATAGGAATATGAAAATCATAGGAAGTGAGATGACATGCAACTCAATTCCTATAGAGAAAGAGATGCCATTTGATGCATAGGATGGGAATTTTCCACTTAGTCTAGGCTAATGTACTGGTAATTTGCTCTAAAAACTACAGTAGTAAATAATAGTACTGGTACATGCTCGTACTCAGACACAGACACACACACTAACTACTAGTACTACTACTTATCACATGCTGCCAGACGCCGTCGTTCTCCTTCCCGGCTTTGTCGGCGACACCCCACCGTGCTTGGATCTCCGCCGACCTCTCCACAGCAGTGCGTGCGTCCTTTTCTTTCTTGCGGCGGCGGGCCTCTCTTTTCTTGAGTGCTTTCTGACTTTTCCACTCCCTCTGTGTGGCTTTGGCCGCCTCTTGCTCTACCGCCCATTCGGCCTTGGCATCTTCAAATTCCTCCCACATAGTTGTGAGGTCGCGAGCGGCGATGAACTCGGCACGGCGGGATGCCATGCTTCCCTACCATTTCGTGTGCATTCGTGGGCGGCGAGGAACTCGACATGGCGGGATGCCATCGCTGCCTTACCGGTTAGTGTGCGGCGCGGTGGCATGAACGACGCTTGGTGAGAGCTCTGGGGTGGAGTGGCCGGACAACCGTATAGTGCATTGGTTTGTCAAGAGCTCAAGGACAGAAGATGAAGCAAATTAGGATTCCCCTTCAATCCTGGTCATTTATTACCGAGTAAAATGCATTGGCGGTCATCGAACTTGTCTTGATAGCTCATTTTGATTATTGTATACGAGATATGGTGATTATACGGTTGCTGGCTCAGCGTATAGCTCCGTATTTGTATGGTTGACCAGTCAAATAGTCCGCATGCGCCTGAAACGGTCACCATCTCTCCAGAATGTCAATGCCGCATTCACTGGACTTAACTACAGGTGCAATTGGTGTGTCACTGATATGCGGGCCAGACGCCCGTTGGGCCCACATGTTAGTCACCCAAACGCATCTGCAGTTAAGTCACTGAAGCAGCGTCCGCATTCACGCCGGACGAACCTACTCCGGCGCCAGTTGTCCATCCGTCTGTCGCGGCTCATTAGCATTCGCCCGCTATATTAACTTGAGCCCCAGCTCCCAGCCATAGCCAAAGACCCACACTTATTCTCCTCCGGTCCCTTCCTTCTGTCGGTACCACTTCAACCATGGCCTCGTGACGCTCCGAAGCTCTCTTGGACGTACTGTCGCAGGAGCAGACGAGGGACATCGGCGGCTCCGCTCCGGGTGTGCTCCAAAGCTCTCTTAGACGTACTGTCGCAGGAGCAAACGAAGGAGATCGCCGGCACCCCCCGGGCCGCCCTCCGCCGCCACGACCACGAAGCCGGCGTGCGTGCGCGGGCGCAGCCGGCAGCGAGGAAGAGTAGTACACGGTAGGTCGCTGCCGCTCTGGTCCCGGGAAGGCCACCTCTACTCCACTCAATCCACGCCAAACTTGTTGGGGTAAACATCGGCGGCCGATTAGCCGCTTGACGGCGATGTGGAGGTGGAAATCTTCATAACCTTGTGCTCCGGCCAGAGGAGGAGGTTATCGAGGCGGATGAGGAGGAGGCAAAGGCAATGGCCGGCTTTCTCGGGTTCATGGCCGGACTTGGTGGTCGGGCGCCGGTGATCATTTAGATTAGGTTTACAGTAGGTTTAGTACGGTTTGTGCGAAATATGTAATGAATTTCGTCCAGTTTGTAGGAAAAGTTCTCGAAATGTAATGAATTTCATCCGGTTAATTTCATCCGGTTAATTTGAAATTTGCTTTGTTTGCATGAATTTCGTCCGGTTAGTTCATATAGTTGTCGAAAGGTATGCAGGTAGCATCGGATGGCATCCATCAGTGTCCTCGGACAGATGCCGGTGTAAATTTGTGGGCCAGCGCTGGAGATGCCCTAACTATCATGCTATAATCGCTAACAATCATCCATTATTTAGCAAGGAACAGTTATTCCTCGATCAAAATCAGATCTGTGGTGTTTCGCACTCCTCCCGCATACGAGTGTAAACTCTTGCTTACATAAAAATGGAGCAAGTGGACGGCACTGTAGCACGTCATATCACTCGAACTAGCCCGCCTAACGAGCGGGAAAGCACTACCCTCGTCATTTTGTTCTGGATTTCTATCGATCGATCGCGCGAAAATGTTACGCTTCGCAAGTTCTAAAGGAAAAGGCGGCACACTTACGACTCGTACGCGTCGCAACCCCGACAGTCCGGCTCGCACGCCGCTCACCAAAGGGGACACGCGTTGTCTTGCAATTTCACTGACATGTGGGACCGTAATTGAATAAACCGTTGATAGCCGAAATCTAATCGCTCGGCGGGTGTCGGCTGAGAAGAGAGAACCGGGGGAGGGAGAAGAGATTGCCCGCCCGCCGCGCACAGACTCCAAGAAATATATGGTGATAATGTGAGGTGGGCCATGCTGGAGTCTGGACCGCTTCCGGAGCCCGCTCTCACCGCCCTGGCCCCTCAAGACGCCAGCTGCCCGCTGCATGCATAGCAAGTAGTCCCCGCTTATGTGGAGGAGAGAGAGGCATTGACAAAGTCAAGGAGTAACAGTGGAGGCAATAGCTTTCATCAAAAATAAACAATGAATACTCGTTGCTCGTCCTCTATATCGGAAAGAATACTTTCATTCCCCGACATGCGGGACGTCAGCCATCCTGGTCCACCTGCCATGCACAAAATTATCCTGGTCTACCCCGGTCGTATCGCAGGCCCAACCTTTCCCACCGTAAGTTGTTCGGACTAAGGAACCATCATGACTTCGTTGAATTCCGCTTCTTCAAGAAAACTTACTGTACCCGCAATACTGCTACCACACGCGAAGACTGGACGGCACTGTACCACGTCATATCACTGAAACCCACTAGGCCAAACTAGCCCGCCTAGGTCATCTATTTTGGAACAGAGGGAGTACGTCTCTGCACTGCTATGATTTTGTGTTGCACATTCTCTGTACTTTTGCTACGATTTTCCTACCCTATGAACCAAATGAGGCCTGAATGTATGTCGACTATTGTCTCATCAATCGCTAAGCCTAGAATTTTAGGAGCTAGGGCTATTGGTCGATCGATGAGGGATAAGTATAAGCGTACCACGAGCTCATCAGCCCCAACATTTCTCTTCGGTGAGTGTTTTGCAAGTACTATAGCTCGCACAGTAGCTAGCCTACTAACACCAAGAATCATCAAACAAGCCCTGCTGATATGATAAACAGTTCAAACTTACATCTAAGCATGCCATATATTACATCAAAAGCTAGTGAGGATACATATGTTTCCATAACTCGGAGAGGGTTCACATGATTCATCGGATGATTCACTATCAAACAAAAGTAGCAAGATCCGCCCACACAAGATAGTGCACTAGCCCTAAGATGGTTTGATAACACGCATCGTTCTGGTAATTAAACACAGGGCAATGCAAACTACCTTGAAGGATTAGCGCGACCAACTATTTCTTGTCATCGATCTCTCGGGCAATGACCACAGCATGGACAGCGGCATGGGAATCGATTTCTAGGGCGATGTCCACAGGACTGACCGCGACATCGAAATCGATCTCTGGGGCGATGTCCACAGGATGGACAGCGGTATCGGAATCGATCTCCGGGGCGATGCCAACAGGACGGGCCACGACATGGGAATCATCAAGGACAACCACCGGCACCTGCACAACACTAACATATTAGCAAGCACATTGCAAATAATCAAAAAGCAAGCACATTGCAAATAATAAAAAAGCAAGCACATTGCAAATAATCAAAAACCACAACTATGGTAATAAGCCATTATTTTTTACCTTGTGCAGCTCACCGGGGGATCTCATCCCTCCGGGGGCCATCTCCTCGTCCTCGATGGGGGCCATCACCTTGCCAGGGGAATACCGCTTCTCAACGGCGACTATCTCCTCAAACTCGGTCTTGAGCCTCACATAGGTGGCAATCAGAGCTCCTGGGGTAGGCACGGTGGGGCCCTTGCTGTTCTTCCAACTTTCTTTGAGGAGTTCGTCCGCCAACGTCCTCAACTCTTTGGCCAGTGCTTGTTTCTTGGAGTTCTTCGTCTCCATGGGTCGGCCTGCCAACATGGTTAACTCGTTGGTCGGTGCTTGCTTCCTGGAGATCGCTGCCTCCAGTGGGTTGTCTGCCGGCAACTCTTTGCCTAGTGCTGCAAGATCCATCAATGAACTGACAAACAAAAAGCAATCGAAAGGAAACCACAATCGCAATGAAAATGGGAAAAGAATAGGATGTGAGAATCGGTCGGTGCTTCGAAAAAAGAAGATTATTGGAATGAAAATATAGCAACATAAGTGATTCGCCCACCTTTCCTTCATCGGTAGAGAAGAAAAATGGCAGAAGTGAGTAGCCTGGAGTGAGGTTTTCTTCAAGAAAGGGAAGAAAGGGCTTGAACAAGCATTCCAATGAAATGATGGTTGCTTCGTCCAGTCCAACTTGGAGGCCACCTTACCACTGCTGGTAAAGGTGTGGGTTTTGTGATATGACGGGTCATGACGGCCACACCGGGGTGACGGGTGAGTCTCGACTGTAGCACCTCGCTGTGATTTGGTGGATGGCACACGGGCCCGGATGCTTTGAAATGTCATTAACTTGATTTTAGTCTCTTTAGTATTTGGATCCAAGCATGGATGAGGCTAACAAGTTTTAGTCCCACTACTTTTAGTCATGAGACTAAAACGTATCAAAGCACTCTCTCAGGCTGGTCATAGTGGGGAGTAACTTAGACTAGTGTCATGCATATGACACTAGTGTAAGTTACTACCTCCATAGTGCAAAGTAACATAGTAGTAGTATCATTGATTGCTTCATTTATTATCTCATAGACTCATTTTGCCTCGAAAAGCGCTATGTTACAGTAACATATTATGTTACCACAAGCACCTCTTTCCTCATTAAATACTTTCCACATAAGCAAAATTGTCTTGGGATGTGTTAAGTTACTACCTAAGTTACTCCCACTATGGCTAGCCTCAATATTGGGAACCGCGACCAAGGCAGAGAGGAAAACGAGAGAACTACGTAATTAGTGCATGAGTTTAATTAGGGTAGTTTTGTAAAGTACGAGATACATTCCTCCAATTGAAAAATCCCTTGGTTCATGAGATTTGAGATTTGAGCCCTATAAACCGGAGGGGAGGGGGTACTACACATGGTGTAGTCTAGTCACTTGTTTTTTTTGAGCCGAAGCCTAGTCACTTGTTGAAATCTCTAGAAAGGCAAATACTCCTTTCCGGTTTACAGGTCTACTAGCAAAAGAGCATGTGCGTTGCAACGGGAGAGAAAACATAACACACACTCTTAACTCAACAACCATCACTCAAGACCACAATAGGTCCATCTATTTTATTTTTGCGAGGCATCAGATTTGTGTTGCCGCTTAACCTCCTTCTCACCCTCGCCGGCGATGGCTTCGGTGTTCACACAAAACAACAAAAAACATGTGTTGAATATGGTTAATCCTAAGGTGTCTCTCTCCTCCCTCTCCCTCTCTCTCTCCCCTCTCTCTCTCTCTCTCGCTCGCTTTCTCTCACTCTCGCGATGAGAAATCTGTTGTTTTCCCTGCGACATTTTTCAGAGGTATGCACGGATCTTGCGCTATAAATTATAAGTTTGCTTCCATAACAATATTTTAAAAATATTTAATAGGTAAAATTAACATCATATTTAGATTCCACACATTTTTCTAATAAAATTTCATATATAATATGTTAAAATCGAAGTTACGGTTTAAAAGACACATATAATTTAGAAAATCATTTGGTTTGACTCAAATATATTCCAAAATAATATTTAAAAATACTTAACAGGTAAAAATAATCTCATATTCATATTCTACATATTTTTCTAATCAAATTTCATATATAACATGTTCAAATCGGAGTTACGGTTTAAAAGATATGGATGATTTTAAAAAGCATTTGTTTGACTTAAATATGATCCGCGGATGAATTACCTAAAACATCAGGGGGGGTTCAAAAAATGTAAAATAACGGTTCGGGTATGACTTGAATTCGGACGGCGGGTTGATTTCAAGAAAAGACAAGGACTTTTGTGTAAAATACGAAAATAACACTTCGTTTTAACTTAAAAAGGGACTGCGGGTTGAATTCTCTGAAATAGAGGGACTTTTCTGAAAAAATGCCATGACGGACGAAAGAAACCCAATTTGCTTTATTATTAGGTAAAGATACTACTCCCTCCGTCTAGGCGTGTAAGTCATCTTACGAAAACCAAATAGTCCCAAAACACTTAGGCGCGATGCATTAACTTCTACCTTGTTTCTTGTTTCTTGACATACATATCAACCAATAAGAGATGAGATGTGTGCATGCTTTTAATGGCTTGCAATGGCTAGTTCATTGCATGGAATGCTATTAATTAGCAAATAAACATTGGTGACCCCAGGAGGAAATGGTGCTAAGCGCGTGCACCTATGCAGAATGAGTATCAACCAATGAATAATGGAGTTTAATTGTTAAACAATAGCAATTTTGTCTCATGAAAGAGCCTGGCTAGTACTCCAAGGAACCGCATCACGCGAGCATTCGCAACTGCCACGTTCGGTTTGCACTTGGCTCTTCGCCTCTTTGAGAAGATGAACAATGATGTTACTCCTACTTCTACAGTATCGAATCCACTGCTGCATGTCCGTCCACCTCGTGCGGGAGGGATAGCGTGTAGCGAAAGCTTCTACTTACTGCTCCTGCCTTTGCATCCCTGACAGGTGGCCCCAACAGGTGGTTGGCCCACCTGTCATGCAGCCAAAGGCAGGTGCAGTTAAGGCACCAGAGCTCAGTCCGCGAGGGAGAGGGCGTCGTAGTAATCAAATTTCTCGGGCTTGTACGAGTTGACGCGACACATCAAAGCACTGCATTCGATAAAACTCTTTTTACACATTTCAAATGGGCTACTTCGTATGTAGGAGTAGACATATTCTGCTTCGTATGTACTCCCTCTGTTCCAAAATATAAGTCTTTTTAGAGATTTCACTATGAACTGGAGTACATACGAAACAAAATGAGTGAATCTACACTCTAAAACATGTCTATATACATTCGTATGTAGTTTGTAGTGGAATCCCTAAAAAGACTTACATTTAGGAACGGAGGGAGTAGTCACTTGTTGCAATCTCTAAAAAGACTTATATTTGGAAATGGAGGGAGTACAACGCATGCATGCATGCCGTGACTTTCCTTTTGATACTTGCATGTGTTGATTTGATGCACCTTGCCAAATTTTGACTATAAATTTAACTAACCAAATTTTCATGCATGTCACAAAAAATCACGCGGCTGTTTGGATTGTGACTATGTTTGTCTTATGTTGCCACATTATTTTTGCCACACTTGCCACACTTGCCTAACCCGAGTTGCTCAAATTGTTAGACACACTTTGGCTTGCCTAAGGGAATCTTGCCACAATTTTTGTGTCTATGACATGTGGGGTTCACTGCTAATAAAAAAATTCTTGTCTTAGGTGTGGCTAATAAAAAAGACTTATATTTAGGAACAGAGGGAGTAGAAAATATAAATAACAATGCATGTTGGGGCAACCCACGTTTCCGCTAATTTTAGCCGTGGGCTTGTTCACAATTTTTACGAGGGGGTGGTTGTTCATTTAATGGAGGAACTTGTAGTACTACCAGACTTGAACGATACAAAGTGCGACCTGGCACACCGTAACACCACTTGGAACAAGCGGGTAGCTATCTCAAAAAACAATCAACAACTAAAAAAAACGCGACCTGGCATGTAGTATAGTACACAATTTTAAACCATTGTTTTGATGGAGTGAAAAAGGAAAACTACCCCACTACTTATATATAGGTCGGAGCCTCCACGCTTGCTTGCTAGGGCTGCTCTATTCACACACACTCTCATCCTCTCCAGATCTAAACAAGATAGGGGTAGTAACCCTGTCTTTCTCCCTTCAAAAAACACTGGCTTTCTATCCTCACCGCTGGTTACAGATCCGGACGTATCCCCCTCCGCCGGTGAAGGGGAGGAGGGGCAGCGTTTAGGCCATCGTCGACAGCGAGGGAGGAGACCCACTGCCGGTCGCACCGTTATCTCTGGCCGAGAGCCGGCACGGGAGGTCCTCCGATCCCTTCGTCGTTGCCTGTGGGCGGATCCGGCCTCCCGCCGCCCACCTATCCACATCCCGACGGCCTTCAGGTATATCTTCGTTCGAAACCGCCTTAGCTCTACTTCCCCAGCTCTCTACGTTGCTGCATGTGCATCATTTTCTACCTCTCAGCTCCTCTCGATCGGATGGTCCAACGTCACCTATTTTTTTCTATTGTTAGAGGTAAAGCTACTTCATGGAGTCGAATCTTGTACTCCCTCCGTCCGAAAATACTTGTCATTGAAATAAAGTGGGGGTGGGGGAATTTAGTATGTACATCGGACTTGGTACAAACAGGAAGGAAAGGGGATGAAAGTAGTACAGACTGGTCATCCAACCGGTCTCTTGGTCGAAAAGGGAAATATAGGGGTAACGTTGTACACAGTGGTATGACCAGAACTAGATTTGCTATCCACACATAGGAGTAGGTGGCTAGAGTGAACAAAAATGGGACCAACCCAGATATGTTTCTTGGATGTTTGTTTCTCGGGGCAACAAACTATGAATCACCACTTTATGCCCCTGTTTACGTACATGGTGTTGTACTGCTGGTGCACCCACTGTCCCATGCCCTTATACCAAATATTTAGGCTCCGGTCGGAATAAAGGGGCAGAAAACATAGGTCTTGATGAAAATAGAGGAATAGGAAAGTAATGTAGGTATAAAACTATGGAACAACGAACCAGAGGAAACTCTCAAGAGAATGTGTTCGTATGGACTACGAAATGTATAGATTTGTTTTTTTAGAGTAGCATGCTTGGCAGTATGAGATGCTATTTGTTTATTCAGCTGCACAGTGACTACTCTTGTCCTCACCTCATGTACCACACATAGGTTGATTTTTTATTCCGGCAAACACGGCACAACAACCTGTCTAACGCATGGCAGCGAGCGCCTGCCTCGGGCTTCCGCCCAAAAAATGAGCAGCGCGTGGATGTTTCTAATCCGATGGAATTAGTACTACCAGACCAGCTTTCCTATGAAACACTATTCACCTTTCCCGTGTTCCGAATGGTTGGAAGGGAAAGAATACAGTAGGAATTGTGTTCCTACGAAAATCCTGCACCAAACCTGTGAACCGAACGCAGCCTTAGTTGTTCTTAATATAATGTCCCTGGTAAAAATGAAGCCATGCCACTGTTTTTGCCTGTAATTGTTTGAGACTCTGACAAGTTTAGCCAAATGTTTTTGCCTGTAATTGTTTGAGACTCTGACTGTTTCCTGTGTGCCTTTTTGTGCAGACAGGGATATCCAATTCACCTGGTTGCTGTTGTGACCTTTTGGTGCACTGCACAAAACTCTTCTTAAAAGAAGTGACTTTTGTGTTGTTTAACTAGAATGTCAAATGGAACAGTTGGTTCACTTTGGTGGAACTGCATAAAGGGAGATCTGTGTTCCAATCCTCATCATCCATATTGGCACCATAACCTTCCTTTAGGTAAGAATGGTATTTAATGCATGTGTTCATCTCTATTTTCCGACTGCCATGAGAAAATAATGCTGTTATTTACTAGTACACTTGTACTCCCTCACTGACAAAACCAATTCTGAATTAGAAGGCCAATCATGTACTTGGTTTCACCAACTGGTGGGGAGAAAGAGGAACATAGCATGAAGAGGAAGAAGAAGAAGAATAAACAGTGCCAAGGCAATCTTGGTGAAGCTAGAGGCCTCAGTCGACACTATTCAAGGGCTCCGGCGATGACTACCTTACATGTGAGACGATCCTCCAGATAGCCCTTCCACTTCTGCTGTCTCACTTAATTAATTAGGAGCACTTAAGTACCACTAATTTATTACTGCCTAATTTTCCTGTTGGAGTTAAACAAATCTTTAGTAGGACCCTATGCTGAATCATGTACGTGTGAATGTTTGTCTATGGAGGTGAATCATGTGGTGGAGCAGGGAGGGAATATTATTAGTGCCATGACATAATAGTGCTATTGTTTTGCATGTCAATTTATTGCCATTGTTTCAATGAGGCAATGTTTTGCGTATTGTCCATCATGAATTTGATGCTACTGTTTGAGTAATATGCTAATGTCTTCCTATCCTTTCTCACTAAGCTAATGAAGGTTTCACCTTGTTCCTACTTGTGCAAACAGGGATCATGTTGTGCCAATCATACATTTTAGTGGAACTACACAAGACAATACAATGAACAGTATCCCAGCCAGTGCTTTAACTCTGCTGGAAGTTCTTGATAATCTTTCGATATAATCTCAGCACTGGTAAACAAGAGTGATTTCAACCATACATTTGAAGTGCACAAAAATATATACTATTGTGTGATTCCAGTGAGTGCTTTATCATCTCTTATGGGACTACATGAATAAGCTTTTTTTCTCAGGTTGGTACGGGCCTAAGGCCTTCATCCATATTAGTTAGCTGTCATCTCTATTTGTATCATGCTACTGTCATGAGAAACTCCTTTATCTTTGCACTTTTAAGTTTTGCAACCTATGATAAATGGCAATGCTTTGAGTGTTGAATTGAGCTAATTGGCACTGATTAAATAAACTAATACCTCTCTTTAAGCAAGACTACTATGTTGCTAACTTTACCCATTAAGATAATGAGGGTGCTTCTATTTGTTAGTGTATGTTTCATCAACTAGTCCCACTATTACAGTAATCTCACTCTCTCAATATATGTGCCAACAGGGATGCTTGATTTTGGTGGAACTGCACAAAAACTTTGGGTGCTTCATTGCCTCGACAGCTTCCGTCCTTTCCTGTCAGTCGCTAATCTCCGCTTGCTTTCTTCCTTTGCTATCAGTCGCTTGGCTTATCTCGGCATCCAGTCAAAGGAAATAGTAATTGATATGCTACCTCACACAGGTTGTTACTAGTCTATATCCTGATTATTGTGCCTGTCATATGTATTGGTAATTTGGTATTGTGCTATTATTTGCCGATTTCATAAAGGAGTAATTTGGAGCCTGAACTCGCAGGCAAATCATTACATCGGGTGATTTCAGTAGAACTGCACAAAATGATCAGATGGACAGGTACTTATGCTGCTGCTGTGTACTCCAAAGTTCACTCAGACAAGCATCGATGTTGACAAGAAGTGCCTATATTCATTCGAGTATCAACTGGCGTCATCCAATTGTCAAACTCCAAGTATTAGGAGAGTGAACGCCAAAAATATTGCTTGGTGCATAGCTCAGAAAAATGCAGTCCAGTCTTTGGTCCCAACTTGTGCCTTTTGGTTATCGACACATATGGTAGCGAACTATATGGCATGGAGTCTAAAGATTCCAGACAAGTTGGTTGACGCGTATATTCATCTGGGACTTAATCAGTCTGCACGCCAAGGATGCTCCATTTCAGTTGAACTGCACAAAAATTTGGGTGGTTCATTTTCTCAACCGCCTCCTTTCTCGTCTGCAATGTAGAATTTTGGCGAGATACAGGACCAAGATGAGCTAGTAAACTAGTTGGATGAAAGTAGTGGCCAAGTTGCTCAAACCTCCATCGGCACGAGGCCACTATTTGAGGATAAACCTACAAGCAAAGTTCAGATTGTCTGTGTTGCCTCTTATGTACTCGAAAGTTTACTCGTACAAGAACTAATTTTAGCAAGAAGTACCTCTGATTGAACACCATTTACCAGTCTGTACCCTAGGTAATTAAAGTTCGTCCATGGATCATATTGGCTGTGATCTCAATCATTTGGATGCATAAACATACTGAACATGTGTATATCTGAATCTTTTTGTGAATTATGTATGAATATTATCGTGTGATCTATCAATCATTTGGATGCATAGATATGCTGAGCTTGTGTATATATGAATCTTTTGAGTTGTTGATAGTGAATGTTGGCTATGAATATGAACGTGTCCTGTGAACCTGAGTTTGATATGAATTGCAACAGAACCAGTTATAACCCTTCTCCTCCTCTCAATCTGCGACTCCACTGCCACGTTTTCCCATCTCAGAGTCGTTCCCATCCCGGGCCTCGCTGTCGTCCACAGCCTCGCTGTGTTCGGTGCAGCGTGGTCAACAAACGAGAGTCATCGAAAGAGGACTGTACGTGGAGAGCCTGATGGCTGGGACCCACGAGGTCCATGGTCGCACGCAAGGAAAGTTCCTCCTTATTAAGCTGAAAAAATGTTTCCTCCACCTGACAGCTAGGACCCACCGGCTGTATCTTCGCACGGAAGGAAGTGCCTCCTTGTTTTGCGAAAAAAATTATTCATCCCGTTGATAGCTGGGACCTGTCAGATTTGGCGACTGACTTGTGGGCCTGCTAAGCGGACGTGTACGCATGGCTTTGTCAACTTAATCAACAAATGATTCTAGCAGCTGGACCGTTGGATGTTAATCCAACAGCCGTGCTCCTTCTTCAACCTCTGTTCTTGCTCCTGTCTCCCGTGGGTGGCATCACGGCTATGCTGCCGCGCACCCAAACCATTGAAGTTTCCCACTCCTCTCCATCTGCGACTCCACTGCCCCGTCTTCCCCATCTCCGGGTCGTTCCAGTCTGGGTGCGCTCAGCACAGTGTGGTCAACGTGATCAACAACCGAGAGTCATCGGAAGATGACTGTACGTGAGAGGCTGACAGTGGGGACGCACCACACCGATGGACGCATGCATGCAACGGAACGCGGCGAGGTCAACGTGGTCAAGGAACGACTTCCATCGGAAGTATACTGTACGTGGAGAGTCTTAGCTGGGTCCACGGCCGCAGCAAGTAAGTGCCTCCTAATTACGCGGAAAATAATGATTCCTCCATCTGACAGCAGGGACCCACTGGACGGGCCACCGTATTTTGCGAAAAAAATGTTTGCCCCCTGACTGCTGGGACCCACCTGATGGGCCACCGTATTTCGCGAAAAAAACATCCCCCCCCTCCCCGCTGTCATCTCGGACCCACCGGAAGTGCCTCCTTATTACGCACAAAAAATGAATACCCCCCTGCTAGCTGGGACCCACCTTGGTGGGAGGCTGACTTGTGGGCCTACTAAGTTCACGGGGATGAAGGGCTTTGTCAACTTAGTCAATATGAACGATTCTAGCTCCAGTGACTGTACGATGTCCATCCAACGGCCCTAGTGCTTCTTCAACCTCTGGTCTTCTTGCTCCAGCCGCCCAAACCAGCGCCAGTCGTGCCTCGTGCTCCTGCCTCCCGTGGCCGGCTGTGCTGCCACGGAGGACTCACCGCCCCCTACTATTCCCACCGCCGGCCAGGTCCTGCGGCGACGGCAGCCTCACACCGCAGCCGAACCAGTGAACCCTCGTACTCCTCTCCGTGCGGGCTTCCACTGCCGCGTCTTCCCCGGCTCCGTGTTGTCCCCTTCCTAGGCCTCGCTGTCGTCCACCGCCTGGTGCTCTCCGCGCGGCGTGGTCAACGTGGTCAAGGAACGACTTCCATCGGAAGAGTACTGTACGTGGAGAGGCTGACAGCTGGGTCCACGGCCACAGCCCAGTTTTTTTGTGATTTGCCAAGTAAGTCGCTTTGTCAGGCCTGTTGGGATGCAAATCTTTCAAGACGAGGAGAGCTTTCATTCGGCTGGCTGAGAAAATGGCCCATCTGTAATGAGAAATGGGTTGTACATTTTTAAAACACATCAAAGCGGCAATTAGTTCTTTTTTGACTGGGAGGCAATTAGTTTCAAATATATATTTTTTTCATTTCGAGATTTTAAATTACATTAATTTTTATGCGTGTTGAATTTGTTGGATTTTATATTGATATACATTTAGTTTTAAATTCAGTTTGAATGTGAGTCAAAATTTCAGAATTAAAAACAGTTCGGACCGCACCGAAATATGTAAAATTTCGTATAATTTCTTAACCGTGGCCACAATATGGGCTGTAATGCTAACAAAAAGAATATGGGCTCCAAACAAAACCTTAAGAATTAACAAATAGGCTGTACATTATTAGAAATATTGGCAAATGAGCTGTATGTTGTTTTCCACAGATTTGAGGCTTTCCTAAAAAAAAGGTTGACGCACAAGCAGTGACTGTTGGATGGCCATCCAACGGCCGTCGTGCTTCTTCAATCTCTGCTCTTCCTGCTCCGGCCGCTCAAACAAGCGCCGGCGGGACTGCCTGCTCCCTCCTCCCCGCGGCCGGCCGTGCTACCGCGCAGGCCTAACTGCCCCACCGTACTCCCATCGCTGGCCTAGCCATCCCTCTACTCACCCACACCTGTTGTTATTCTCCGGCGATGGCAGAAGAACCAGTAAACCCTCGTTCTGTCGTACTCCCCTCCACGTGGGAAACAACTGCTGAGTCTTCCCTACCTCCGTGTCGTTCCCTTCCTAGGCCTCACCGTCGTCTACCGCCCTGGTGCTCTCGGCGCGGCCTCGCCAACGTGGTCAAAGACCGACATGCATCTGAAGTGGAATGTACATGGAGAGGCCGACAGCTGAGTCCACGACCGCACGCAAGGAAATGCCTCCTTATTACGCATAAAATAATGATTCCTCCACCTGACATCGGGGACCCACCGAAAGGGCCTCAGTATTTCGCGAAAAAAACGTTACCGCCGCTGACAGCTCGGACCCACCGGCTATATCTTCGCACGCAAGGACGTGCCTCCTTATTACGCACAAAAAAATGAATACTCCCCCTGTTAGCTGGGACCCAGTATAGTGGCAGGCTGACTTGTGGGCCTACTAAGTTGACGGGGACGGAGGGCTTTGTCAACTTAGTGAATATGCACGATTCTAGCTCCAGTGACCGTACGATGTCCATCCAACGGCCCTAGTGCTTCTTCAACCTCTGGTCTTCTTGCTCCAGCCGCCCAAACCAGCGCCGGTCGTGCCTTGTGCTCCTGCCTCCCGTGGCCGGCTGCGATGCGGTGGAGGCCTCACCGCCCCCTACTACTCCCACCGCTGGCCAGGCCATCCCTCTACTCACTCACACCCCCTGTTATTCTGCAGCGACGGCAGCCTCACACCGCAGCGAACCAGTGAACCCTCGTACTCCTCTACACGTGGGCATCCACTGCCGCGTCTTCCCCGGCTTCGTGTCGTCCCCTTCCTAGGCCTCGCCGTCGTCCACCGCTCTGGTGTTCGCGACGCGGCGTGATCAACATGGTCAAGGAACGGCTTCCATCGGACGTGGACTGTACGTGGAGAGGCTGACAGCTGGGTCCACGATCGTAGCAAGGAAGTGCCTCCTTATTACGCGCAAAATAATTACTCCTCCACCTGACAACGGGGACCCACCGGACGGGCCACCATATTTCGCGAAAAAAACGTTTCCCCCCTGACTGCTGGGACCCACCAGCTACACCTTCGCACGCAAGGAAGTGTGTCCGGGCAAAAAAAATGATTCGCCCCCTGACTGTTGGGACCCACCAGCTACATCTTCGCATGCAAGGAAGTGCCTGACAGTCGAGACCCACCTGGTCGAAGCGTACGTAGCGTTGTCATTCTAGTCGCGAACGTGTACGTACATACTGGTTGATGTAGAGGCGCGCACGTGTCGTAGATGTAGAGGCGCGCACGTGTCATAGTAGAGGCGCGCACGTAGCATGTACACGTACGTACAGCGGCGAGGGTGCAAGAAAGAAAATACAGCCACGTACGTACATACGGGCAAGGTCTCGAACGCCTACTCGTGCATACGTAGATGGCTGGGTTGGAACGGAGAAATAGTGTCGTCGTCGTGTTCATGGGGAGCCAACCGGCTGGGTCGGAACGGAATGCGTGGTCGTGTTCATCGGGAGGGCTTGGATGGAACAGGTGATGGAAACGAGGCATGGCGTAATGCACAACGGAGGAAACGGCCTTGTGTTCGACCGGCCACGTTGGAAACGGGGTCCTGTTGATCGGGAGGGGCCTGGTGTACCGCAAAACGGAGGAAACGGACCTCCTACAGTCGAAACGGGGGTCCTGTTGATCGGGAGGGGTGTGGCGTACCGCAAAACGAACGAAACGGACCTCCTACGGTCGAAATGGGGGTCCTTTTGATCGGGAGGGGTGTGGCGTACCGCAAAACGGATGAA
>NC_041389.1:33906100-33911473 GCF_002162155.2 Triticum dicoccoides | reverse complement strand
TCACTGTTCATCCAATCGATCGGCTTCAGTTAGCAACAGTAGCGAAGGAATCGCTCCATTGGGTTCAGTTAACAGCCATCGATCGATCGCTCGGGTTCAGTAACGCGTAGCCTGCAGTGCAATCGCTCGGGTTCAGTTAGAGCCCAACGCCTCGCTCAGGTTCAGTTAGAGCCAACTCCTCGCACACACGCGCGTATGAACGAGAGAAACGCGCATCGCTCTGCCCCGACCTCCCACCGCAACCGGCAACGCCCCAAAATTTTCCTCCCCCTCGCTTCTACCACGGTTTTTTCCGTCATGGACGGCCCAAAGAATGTCATGCAGCTGCATCTCCGGCCCGCCCAGGATGAAAAGCCCATTTTCTGTCATGATTTTTTGTCATAGAAGTAGGAGGCCACCACATCTATGATGATACCGGGTTTTGTCACAATGATCGTCATAGAAGTGTCATATGTATGACAGGAAAAAAATTCGTTCGGCCCAAAATGTCACGGATGTGTCTTTTTTTGTAGTGCAACTATAATAGCAAAGCTCGGGATACATCAAGATCGTGCCATAGAGGGAACACGAGAGAGAACACGAGAGAGAGAGATCAAACACATAGCTACTGGTACATACCCTCAGCCTCGAGGGTGAACTACTCCCTCCTCGTCATGGATAGTGCCGAGATGATGAAGATGGCCACCGGTGAAGGATCCCCCCCTCCGGCAGGGTGCCGGGAAGGGCTCCCGAGAGGTTTTTAGTGGCTACATAGGCTTGCGGTGGCAGAACTCCCGATCTATCTTGATATTCGATGTTTTTAGGGTACATAGGCTTATATAGGCGAAAGAAGTCGGTCGGGGGAGCCTCGAGGGGCCCACGAGAGGGTAGGGCATGCCCTGGGGGTGGGCGTGCCCCCCTATCTCGTGGCCTCCTCGATGATCCCCTGGCTTGCACTCCAAGTTCCTGGGATTGGTTCTGTTCCAAAAATAACTTTGCCGAAGGTTTCATTCCGTTTGGACTCCGTTTGATATTCCTTTTCTTCGAAATACTGGAACAGGCAATAAAACAGCAATATGGGCTGGGCCTCCGGTTAATAGGTTAGTCCCAAAAGTAATACAAAAGTGTATAATAAAGCCCATAATCATTTAAAACAGATAATATAATAGCATGGAACAATCAAAAATTATAGATACGTTGGAGACGTATCAAGGCCCTAGAGGTGATCAGGTTGACCTAGGGCAGACCATAGCTATCGTGTGTCCAGACGGGGTCCCTCCCAGCCGTGTGGGGTTTCACATCTACAAAAGTGCCCATTGGATTACTTCTGTACCACGCTTCGGTCAGGTCTCCTTCGACGTGAGCTGTGTTAAATCACCACTCGGAGAGGATACACGATGACGTATTTGTGTGCGAACACACTTTTTGACGACTCCGATGGGGATGAAGCTTCAAATGGTCTCCATCCCATTCTTTCTATGAAGAGATCGTCATCAAGGGTTTGCTATCTACAAAGTTAATATGACTACCCAACCCCCTTCTGTAGATGCAAATAATCCATGTGGTGTTACAAGATCGTTCAATGAGTACACTTTACCGGCTAGCCCTAGATTTTTTTCAGTCATGCATCTAATTACCTGCAAGAACCGATTGAAATTAATTTACATGCTTCAACTTCTTATGATACTAGTAACATACACCATGTGTATCTAACTCTCATGCATCGGCAACCACACAAATCTATATGTTGATGAACAACATGATGAGTTTGGTTAATCAATTTGAAACACCACATCTTATAATTTCCAAAGCCATAAGAAAGTGTTTCACCCGTTTATTCATCGACAGCTAATTTTCAATATGTGAATCCAAACATGCCGATGGGAGAATTGGCAATTACCCTCAACTATCATATGCTACGTGCACATCATGTTATTAACTTTTCGTCACCTTATGATACTGTTGATATTCATAATTTGGCTCCACACCTTCATTAACATAGCCGAATATGTGAAAATTGTATAGGAACCCATATGCTTTAATGTTGGTGCAATAATTTGCCTCCTTGTATTTTGGAGTTTGTTGTCATAAACAGTATGGGACTAATGTGTGTACCAGTGCACACAGAGTGACAAGTCCCTGAAGTCATGTGGAGTTTGGAAAAACTCCAAAGATAATCTTCTGCGAGGCAGTGAAGATTATCGCTGAAGATTATGCCTGTCGAAAGTGACCCCCCAAAATTGCTAATGTGAAGCAATTGGTTCGGTGTGTGTCCAAAGAAATTTACTGTAGCCGATATTTTGAAGATGAAGCGAAGATGTGGCATTTGTTTCGTTGTTCTTCTTTCTCTTTCTTGAGTCGTAGACCAACCTACTATTAAGAGGGGAATAATGTTTGAATCTTACGGTTCTCTGATGCTAAACCTGAATCATATGTGAGATGAGAGAAATCTCTTTATGTCCCGAATAGATACTTGTCAGCAAGACACGAAGTTCTTCTTCGTTGCGAGAGACTTGATTCGTACCGAGGAGTTAGCAATCTCTTTACTAAACAAGCGCACTAGATTTCAGGTGTATACAAAAAATGTGAATTGTCTGATATGTCTCCAATGTATCTATAATATTTTATTGTTCCATGCTATTATATTATCTGTTTTGGATGTTTTATATACATCTATATGCTATTTTATATTATTTTTGGGACTAACCTATTAGCAATTGCTTGGCTTATAAATAAAGCATGAGTAGTAAAATTGCTTGACTACGGGTAAACTACTATCATATGAGAATAACTGTAGTTTACTGTCATATGTTTTATGAGCAAAGCGTGAGTAGTTTACCACAGACCTACGGGTCCTTAGATAGTATCTAGATGGCTTCTTCTCTCTCTTTGATTCTCAATATCATGTTTTCCTCGATGTTCTTAGAGATCTATTCGATATAAATATTCTTTTGCCGTGTGTTTGCCGAGATCCGATGAATTGTGTATTTATGATCAGATTATCTATGAGTATTATTTAAGTCTTCTCCGAATTCTTATATGCACGATTTGATATCTTTGCAAGTCTCTTTGAATTATCGATTTAGTTTGGCCTGCTAGATTGGTTTTTCTTGCAATGGGAGAAGTGCTTAGATTTGGGTTCAATTTTGCGGTGTCCGTTTCTAGTGACAATAGGGGAAGCAAGGCACGTATTGTATTCTTGCCATCAAGGATAAAAAAATTGGGGTTTTTATCATATTGCTTGAGTTACTTCCTCTACATCAAGTCATCTTACTTAATGTGTTACTCTGTTCTTTATGAATTTAATACTCTAGATGCAGGCAGGAGTCGGTCGATGTGTGGAGTAATAGTAGTAGATGCAGAATCGTTTCGGTCTACTTGACACGGACGTGATGCCTATGTTCATGATCATTGCCTTAGATATCGTCATAATTATGCGCCCTTCTATCAATTGGTCGGCAGTAATTTGTTCACCCACCGTATTATTTGCTATCTTGAGAGAAGCCACTAGTGAAACCCATGGCCCCGGGATCTCTTTTCCATCATATTAAGTCTCTTTTCCATCATACTAGTTTCTGATCTAATATTTTGCAATCTTTTACTTTCCGATCTACAAACCAAAAATACCAAAAATATTTACTTTACCGTTTATCTATCTCTATCAGATCTCACTTTTGCAAGTAACTGTGAAGGGATTGACAACCCCTTTATTGCGTTGGGTGCAAGTTTGTTGATTGTTTGTATAGGTATTCAGTGACTTGTGCATTTTCTCCTACTAGATTGATACCTTGGTTCTCAACTGAGGGAAATACTTACTCTACTTTGCTGCATCACCCTTTCCTCTTCAAGGGAAAAACAAACGCAAGCTCAAGAAGTAGCAGGAAGAATTTCTGGCGCCGTTGCCGGGGAGATCTACGCCAAGTCAAGCCATACCAAGTACCCATCATAAACACTCATCTCTTGCATTACATTATTCGCCATTCGCCTATCTTTTTCCTCTCCTCCACTTCTAAAACGATTTTTGAAAAGATTTCCCTTTTCTTCGCCCTTCTTCTATGCGATCTTTTGTTCGCTTGTGTTACCATGTGCCTTCTTTTGATTGCATCTTCGCTTGCTAAAAGTTTATGGATCCTCATCCACTTGCTAATCTTTTTAAGAGATCCAGGTATGATGAACCAATTGCTAGTGAGTTTTGTGCACTAGATTATCTTTATGAAGTTTTGCTTGAAATTCGTGAATCTGAAAATTGTGATGAAGAAATTTATGAAGAGATTCACGATAGCTCCTTGAATAAAAAGCATGATTGAAATGATTTTACTATAAATTCTATTGATGTCAATTATGCTAAAAAATATGCAAAATCCTAAGCTTTGGGATGCTAGTTTAGCTATGTCCACTACTTGTTGCAATGATCATGATTAGGGTGATTCTTCTTATGATCTTGAAAATTTATTTAAGCCCCATGATGAATATGAGATTGATATTAGTGTTTGCAATAATGTTGAAAGTGGGTTTGGAAGAGTGTAAACTTTAGATCCCACATATTTGGAGAATGTTCAATCTTAATAAATTTTTGATAAAAGTGGGTTTGGAGAGGTCATGACTTTAGTTAATATTAATCCCACTATTTTGGAAGAGTGTGAACTTCGCATGCATGTGAATCGTGTTGAGAATATGTTATGTTATAGCTATATTTTTGAATTTTCTTATGATCCTACATGTAATTATTATTAGAGAGGAAAATATGGTTGTAGAAATTTTCATGTTAGTAAATTACCTCTCTTCATGTTGAGTTTGCTATTGTCTCTTTCTTCTTCCTTGCATATGCTAGTTTTTCCTTGCCTTGATAATTTGTTTGCTTATAAAATGCCTATGAATAGGAAGTATGTTAGACTTAGATGTGTTTGTCATGTGTTTTATGATTCTTTCTTTATGCTCCAATTCTTCTCTTTTATGTGAGCATCATTGAAATTATCAATTCCTAGCTAAGGGCTTAGACAATGGCGCTTGTTGGGAGGCAACCCAATTTTATTTTTATTCTTTGCTTTTTGTTCCCATTTAGTAATAAATAATTCAACTAGCTTCTGGCTAGATGTTGTTTTGTGTTTTAATTAGTGTTTGTGCTGACTTAAACCTTTAGGATAGCTTACGGTGATAGTTGTGTTGATCCTGCTGAAAAATAGAAACTTCTGCGCCCAGTAAATAATTTCCAGAATTTTATTGAAATGTGATTTTGATCTGATTCTTTTTGCTCTGGGTTGGTGCACAAATTGCTCAGGTTGTCCTAATGTTTCAGAATTTTTGGAGTTACAGAAGTATTCGAGAGTTACAGATTGCTACAGACTGTTCTGTTTTTGACAGATTCTGTTTTCTATGTGTTGTTTGCTTATTTTG
>NC_041389.1:33879449-33905636 GCF_002162155.2 Triticum dicoccoides | reverse complement strand
GGGGGGGGTTATGAACCATGGAAAAGTTAGAATACAATAGATATTACACCAATATAAATAAATAAGGAGTTTGCAATAGTATCTTAAAGTGGTAATTTATTTTCTTATACTAACGAAGCTCATGCGATTTTCTGTTGAGTTTTGTGTTGTGAAATTTTTCAAGTTTTGGGTAAGGATTTGATGGACTATGGAATAAGGAGTGGCAAGAGCGTACGCTTGGGGATGCCCAAGGCACCCAAGGTAATATTCAAGGACAACCAAAAGCCTAAGCTTGGGGATGTCCCGGAAGGCATCCCCTCTTTCATCTTCGTCTATCGGTAACTTTACTTGAGGCTATAGTTTTATTCACCACATCATATGTGTTCTGTTTGGAGCGTCTTTTATGAGTTGAGTCTTCGCTTTTTAGTTTACCACAATCATCCTTGATGTACACACCTTTTTGGAGAGACACGCATGAATCGTGATTTATTAGAATACTCTATGTGCTTCACATATATCTTTTGAGCTAGGCAATATTGCTCTAGTGCTTCACTTATATCATTTTAGAGCATGGCCGTGGCTTTATTTTATAGAAATTTATGAACTCTCATGCTTCACTTATATTATTTTGAGAGTCTCTTAGAACAGCATGGTAATTTGCTTTGGTTATAAATTTAGTCCTAATATGATAGGCATCCAAGAGGGATATAATAAAAACTTTCATATGAAGTGCATTGAATACTATGAGAAGTTTGATTCTTTATGATTGTTTTGAGATATGAAGATGGTGATATTAGAGTCATGCTAGTGGAGTAATAGTGAATCTGAGAAATACTTGTGTTGAGGCTTGTGAGTCCCGTAGCATGCACGTATGGTGAACCCTTATGTAACAAAGTTGGAGCATGAAGTATTTATTGACTGTCTTCCTTATGAGTGGCGGTCGGGGACGAGCAATGGTCCTTTCCTACCAATCTATCCCCCTAGGAGCATGCGTGTAGTACTTCGTTCGATGACTAATAGATTTTTGCAATAAGTATGTGAGTTCATTTTGACTAATGTTGAGTCCATGGATTATACGCACCCTCACCCTTCCACCATTGCTAGCCTCTCTTGTGTCGCCAACTTTCACCGGTACCATACACCCACCATATACCTTCCTTAAAACAGTCACCATGCCTACCTATTATGGCATTTCCATATCCATTCCGAGATAGATTGCCATGCAACTTTCCACCGTTCTGTTTACTATGACTCGCTTAATCATTGTCATATTGCTTTGCATGATCATGTAGTTGACATAGTATTTATGGCAAAGCCACCTTTCATAATTCTTTCATACACATGTCACTATTGATTCATTGCACATCCCGGTACACCGCCGGAGGCATTCACATAGAGTCATATTTTGTTCTAAGTATTGAGTTGTAATTTTTCGAGTTATAAGTAATTAGAAGTGTGATGATCATCATTATTAGAGAATTGTCCCATGTGAGGAAATAAAAAATAAGGCCATAAAAAAAGGAGAAAGGCCCAAACAAAAAAATGAGAGAAAAAGAGAGAAGGGGCAATGTTACTATCCTTTTTCCACACTTGTGCTTCAAAGTAGAACCATGATCTTCATGATAGAGAGTCTCTTATTTTGTCACTTTCATATACTAGTGGGAATTTTTCATTATATAAATTGGCTTGTATATTCCAATGATGGGCTTCCTCAAATGCCCTAGGTCTTCATGAGCACACTTATAGCTCTGGTGCATCCATTGCATGGCAATCCATACTCACTCACATTGATATCTATTGATGGGCATCTCCATAGCCTGTTGATACGCCTAGTTGATGTGAGACTATCTCCCTCTTTTTGTCTTCTCCACAACCACCATATTCTCTCCCACCGTAGTGCTATGTCCATGGCTCACGCTCATGTATTGCGTGAAAGTTGAAAAGGTTTGAGAACATCAAAGTATGAAACAATTGCTTGGCTTGTCATCGGGGTTGTGCATGATTTGAGTATTTTGTGTGATGAAGATGGAGCATAGCCAGACTATATGATTTCATAGGGATAAGCTTTCTTTGGCCATGTTATTTTGAGAAGACACAATTGCCTTGTTAGTATGCTTGAAGTATTATTGTTTTTATGTCAATATTAAACTTTTGTTCTGAGTCTCACAGATCTGAACATTCATGCCACAATAAAGAAAATTACATGGATAAATATGTTAGGTAGCATTCCACATCAAAATTTCTATTTTTATCATTTACCTACTCGAGGATGGGCAGGAATTAAGCTTGGGGATGCTTGATACGTCTCTAACGTATCTCTAATTTTTTATTGTTCCATGCTATTATATTATCTGTTTTGGATGTCTTATATGCATTTATATGCTATTTTATATTATTTTTAGGACTAACCTATTAACCTAGAGCCCAGTACCAGTTTCTGTTTTTTTTTCCTATTTTAGTGTTTCGCAGAAAAGGAATACCAAACGGAGTCCAAACGGAATAAAACTTTCACGATGATCTTTCTTGGAGCATAAGCAAACAAGAAGACTTGGAGATGAAGTCAGAGACGCAACGAGGCGGCCACGAGGGTGGAGGGTGTGCACCCAGGGGGTAGGGTGCGCCCCCTACCTCGTGGGCCCCTTGGAGCTCTCTTGACCTAATTCTTTCGCCCATATATACTCTTATACCCCAAAACCATCCGGGGAGCCACGGAAACACTTTTCCACCACCACAACCTTCTGTATCTGTGAGATCCCATCTAGGGGCCTTTTCCAGCGTCCTGCCGGAGGGGGATTCGATCACGGAGGGCTTCTACATCAACACCATTGCCCTTCCGATGAAGCGTGAGTAGTTTACCACAGACCTACGGGTCATTAGCTAGTAGCTAGATGGCTTCTTCTCTCTATTTGATTTCAATACCATGTTCTCCTCGATGTTTCTTGGAGATCTATTCAATGTAATATTCTTTTGCAGTGTGTTTGTCGAGATCCGATGAATTTATGATCAGATTACCTATGAATATTATTTGAGTCTTCTCTGAATTCTTATATGCATGATTTGATATCTTTGGAAGTCTCTTCGAATTATCGGTTTAGTTTGGCCTACTAGATTGGTTTTTCTTGCAATGGGAGAAGTGCTTAGCTTTGGGTTCAATCTTGAGGCGTCCTTTCCCAGTGACAATAGGGGCAGCGAGGCACGTATTGTATTGTTGCCATCGAGGATAAAAAGATGGGGTTTTCATCATATTGCTTGAGTTAATTCCTCTACATCATGTCATCTTACTTAATGTGTTACTCTGTTCTTTGTGAACTTAATACTCTAGATGCAGACAGGAGTTGGTCGGTGTGTGGAGTAATAGTAGTCGATGCAGAATCGTTTCGGTCTACTTGACACGGACATGATGCCTATGTTCATGATCATTGCCTAAGTTCACGGTGTTCCAGCGCGCGCTGTCGAGGTCCTAGCAGGCGGTCAACATGGTCACAGCATGTGCTCGCTGCTGGTGTGGCAGTGGTCGTGGTCGCACCACCCCGGTCGTGGGGTTCCAACACGTGGATGTCGAGGTCCCAGTTTTTGGTCTCCATGGTTCCAGCATTTTGCGGCCATGGTGGTAGTACACGGCTGTACTTGTTCTAGCACACACCTGTTGTGTCACAACAAGCAAAACATCCAAGGTCGTACCACTCCAGTCACATTGTCGTCAGTCCAAGCATGCAGCGCCACCTGGTTGTGACTCCTTGTGCTCGTGCTTGCAACCTCGGTGGCGACGGGCATCGCCGGTTGCAGGTCCGGCTTACAGGGTCGTAGCATCACCTAACGGTTGCAGCTCTGGCACACATGGTTGTAACTTTTTCGGTACACGGTTGTACATACACTGATGATGGGCGTTGCAGGTTGTAGGTCCAGCGAGATAGTTGTAGCATCGCCAAACGGTTGTAGCTCTGGCCCACGTGGTTGTAGCTTCTGCGGTATATGGTTGTGGCATTCGCCGAAGACGTCATTGCCGGTTGCAGCTCATGTGTGCACGGCTGTGGGATATGGTTGTAGCATTCACCGACGACGGCATTGCCAGTTGAAGCTCCTGTGTGCACGGTTGTAGCTCCTGGGGGATATGGTTGTAGCATTCACCACCGACGGCATTGCCGGTTGCACCTCTTGTGTGCGCGGTTGTAGCATCACCGAGAGCTGGTTGTAGCTCCTGTGATACATGATTGTAACATTCACGGACGGCAAAATCGCCGCATGCAGCTCCAGGTGTGCATGGTTCCAGCACGTGGTCACCGCGGTCGCGCCTCCGCTGTTGGTCGGTTGTAGCTCTTGTATTCAAGGTTCTAACATGCGGTCACCGCGGGCCACACCTCCGGTATGCGCAGTTGTAGCATGTGGTCACCGTGGTCACAGCTCCACCGTCACTATCCCTTGCACGTGGCGCGTCTCTTGGGGGACCAGCGGCTTCGACTTCTCGGGAGCTCATCCATGGCGTCTCTTGTTTGCCCAGCACCGGCCCTTGGTAGTGCACGCGCGGTTGAGAGAGAGACGAGGGCAGGAGGTGCTCATCCATGGGGGCTAGAGAGAGAAGCGGGAGACAGGGGATTGCGGAAGACAACAGGACACGTGGTTGTGAGAGGTTGCGGAAGAGATAAGAGTCGCGTGCGTGGCGGTATGATTCCCTCCATCACATGGCTCGTGTGTGATCGGCGTAATTTTTGCCGTATTGGAACCTTTCCCAAAAAGAAAAGAGGATTAGTACATGAATACCAAGAAAGAAACGACCTTGACACCACCTGCAACATTTTAACGGCCCAAACTTAACTGAAACAGGCAGCTTGCCAACTTACAACAGCTACCAGTTTGCTCCGGCCCTTAGCATTGGCCATTCTCCACAATTTGTAAGTCCTGAAGAGTTGCAGCCTCATGAAACTTTTTCATGAAGTTGCCATACCAATGCCTCGTACACTCCTTATGTTTGTTAGGAAAGCAACTTGTATTCCCATGAGGCCATAGGCCGATATATATACATGTACAGGTGTGGAAAATATGCAGGAAACCCCTTATACAACGGGATAAATACAAAGGGTACATGACTTATATTATAACTCTAACACCCCCCCCCCCCTCAAACTCATGGTGGATGAACAACACTGAGTTTGGAGAGATAAAAGCCATGTTGTGCTCTAGTCTGGGCCTTCGTCAAGAAATCTGCCAACTATAACTCGGAAGGCACATACTGAAGAGCAATAACCTGATCCTGCACACCAGCGCGCACATAGAAAGCATCAACACCAATATGCTTGGTGAGCCCATGCTTCACAGGATCGCGCGCAATGCTAATAGCACCTGTACTGTCAGATAATAGCAGAGTCGGTGTAGTGACAGAAACACCAAAATCCTGAAGTAACCACCGTAACCAAGTCACCTATACCGTCAAAAGAGCCATTGCTCGCAACTCAGCCTCTGCACTCAAACGAGAAACTGCAATCTGTTTCTTCGTCTTCCAGGCAATGAGAGAACCGCCAAGAAAAACACAGTAAGCAGAAAGTGAATGGCGGTCGGAAGGATCACTAGCCCACGTAGCATCTGAATAGGCCTGAAGTTGTAAAGAACTGGAGTGAGGAAAGAATAGATGGTGAGAGATCGTGCCCCGAAGATATCAGAGAACACGAAGGAGATGACTATAGTGAACCAATGTGGGAGCAGAGACAAACTAACTCGGAATATGAACCGGTTAAGAGATGTCCGGACGAGTGACAGCTAGATAGACAAGACTGCCAACGAGATGACAATAACGCGTCGGGTCAGGGAGAGGCTCACTATCAGTAGCACGGAGGTGAACATTGAGCTCCATGGGAGTCTCAACAATGCGCTCGTCAGTAAGAGCAGCATGAGCAAGAAGATCCTGGATATACTTTTCCTGGGATATAAAAAACCATCAAAGGTAGAAGAGACTTCAATCCCAAGAAAGTAGCGAACAGGTCCAAGATCAGACATAAGAAACTGCTCACTAAGACGGGCCTTTACAAAGGCAATATACTCGGGGTCATCCCCAATGATGATCATGTCATTAACATAGAGAAGAAGAAGAGTCCGACCACGAGGAGAAAGGTGAATAAACAATGCTGGATCATGAGCACTTGCTGAAAAACCAGCGGCAGTGACCACAAAGGCAAAGCGCTTGAACCAGGCGCAGGGGCTTGCTTAAGGCCATGGAGAGAGCGACGAAGACGACATACCATGCCATCAGGAACAGAATACCCAGGTGGTGGCTGCATGTACACCTCCTCACGCAGCTCACCATTAAGAAAGTCATTCTTAACATCAAGCTAAGATATAGACCAATGGCGTGCAGAGCAACGGCAAGAAGTGTACGAACAGTGGTCATATGGGCCACAGGAGCAAAAGTCTCGTCATAATCACGACCATGCTCTTGCTGAAAACCACGAGCCACAAGACGAGCTTTGTGACGCTCAAGAGAACCATCGGAGCGAGTCTTAACCTTGTAGACCCACTTACAAGTGATGGGACGGACTCCGGGAGGAAGAGAAACAAGATCCCAGGTACCAGTGCGTTCAAGAGTAGCAATCTCCTCTGCCATCGCAAACTGCCATTCAGGATGAACAACAGCCTGACGATAAGAAGTCGGCTCAAGAACAGCAGCACCAGCGGTGGGAAATCCAAAGCGATCAACAAGCGGACGAGGACGAGAACGCAAGCCATAAGTAGGCTGGGAGGAAGATGACGACTGATCCACAGAGGCATCCACAGGTCGTGAATGACGAGTGTAATGCTAAGGAAAAGATGGAACAATAGAAGGAGGAATCGCCAAGGTAGAATCGGGGATTGGCGATGAAGAAGTCATCAGAGATGAAGGTGTAGAATCCGGTGACATGCTAGGCGAGGAGACCGGGGAAGAGGGTGGCTGCAAATCGACGAGAGGTGGAGAAGCAGAGGGAGTGGAACGAATAGGCATAGGCTCGACGGGGGTGATAGGTGAGTCAGGAAAAGTGAGGAAAGAGATGTCCTCCACTGAAAAAGTCGAGGAAGATGGGCGTGGGTAGAAGGGACGAGACTCATCAAAAGTCATGTCTCGAGAGATACACATCTGACGACCGATAGGATCCCACCAACGATAGCCCTTATGCTCATCACTGTAGCCTAAGAAGACACACTCAACAGACTGGGCGGTAAGTTTGGTGCGTTCGCAAGGGGCAGGAAGAACATAGAAAACACAACCAAACAAGCGAAGCATCGAATAATCGGGAGAACGATCAAAAATATGCTCGAAGGGAACACCACCCTGTAGAGCAGCGGAAGGCCGTATATTGATAAGATAGGTGGAAGTGGAGACAACCTCAGCCCAAAAGTGAGGCGGAAGAGAGGCGCGATCATCAATGCACGAGCCGTCTCAAGAAGGTGACGATGCTTGCGCTCAGCCACGCCATTCTGAGCATGAGCACCAGGACAAGAGAACTGAGCAATAGTACCTTGCTCGACAAGAACTCCACGCAACATCTTAGAGATATACTCTCCAGCAAAGTCAGCACGGAACACACGAATAGGCGTAGAAAACTGAGTGTGAACCATGGAAGCAAAACACTTATAGATAGATAAGACCTCACTACGAGAAGACATAAAATATATCCATGTGTGTCGATAGAAATCATCTATAAAGATAATATAGTAGCGATGACCTCCCTTTGAGGCAAAGGGAGGTGGACCCCAAACATCAGAGTGAACAAGGTCAAAAGGACGCTGAGACACAGTCTCGGTATGAGGATAAGGTAACTGGATCTGTTTACCGAGGCGACAACCCTGACAGTCTAAAGACGCACTGCCGGTGACGGATCCAAGAAGACCGCGTCGAATTAAGAGGAGAGACAAGAGCCACATAAATGACCAAGGCAATGATGCCACTGCTGAAAAGAGCTGGTAGACAAGGCAACGGAGGCGAAGAGACTGGCGGTGGTAGCAGCGGAGGGAAGGTGAAGCCAGTCAAGCTCCCAGAGGCCCTGGGAGTCATAGCGTCGGGGGCCAGCACCAAGAAGAGCACCAGTATGACTGTCTACAACAGAGCAAGAGTGGAAGTCGAGAATGACCCGACAACCAGAGCCAACAATCTGACCACCGGACATGAGCTGCATGATTAGTCGAGGAACATGAGCAACATCAAGAACATGAAAAGATGAAGTGCTAAGAATGCATCGGCCAGTAACCGGGAGAGAGGTACCATCAGCAGTAAGAACATGAACAGGAGAATCGAGAGGTCAAGTAGAGGACAGAGTGGATGAATCGTGAGTCATATGAAAAGATGCTCCAGTATCGAGAATCCATGGAGATGTACCTACTTGGGTAGAAGGTGGTCTCTCAATGCCAGAAGAGTCGATAGCAGAACCAGCAGAACCTGTCGATGAATAACCAGAGAACACAACTAGCAGGCATTGAAGTCGTGTAATCTCCTGCTCAGTCGGGGGCTCAACGGAAGAGGTCGACAGAGATGCACCCGAAAACGAAGAGCTGGAGGCAATCAGCAGAGCGCAAAGCCGCGCAATCTGGTCAGTGAAGGACCCAGCAACACCAAATATGGAGCGGCCACCACCACCTGTGGAAGCCGCTAGAGGAGACGGTGTAGCATGACCACCATCATCCGGAGAGGCCGGTGAAGTAGACGAGGGCGCATGTAGACAAGCCCCAAGCGCCAGAGGAAGGCGCGTGTCGATGGAGTCAGATGCGCCAACACAGCCGGTGACAGTCGCTAGAGGAGTCGGTGTAGAGCGACAATCACCGATGAAAGTCGTGGGAGGAGTCGAGGTAGAGCGACAATCACCATGTGCAGAGATCACAAGAGGAGTCGTAGAAGAGTGACCAGCACAGCCAGCGGAAGACGCCGAAGAGAACGAAGTCACGTGCGGACGAGCATCATGCACCGAGGAACCACGCATGTGTGATACTGAGTTGGTGTAGGGAACACCCTCAAATGTCACACCTGAAAGAACCAGAGACACCATTTTTTTTACGCTAAGGAACAGCCAACAGAATCGGCCCAAAACAAGGACTCGATCCAAGCGCAACCAGCCGATTGCGTGACCCGCGGAGCCGGGGAGGCGGATCGGGAGCCGCACCTGAAGCCGACACGCAAGGTGGCTGGTGGAGGGAAAACGGCGGCCAGAGGTGATCGATACGGAGCCTGGGGATCGGTAGCCGGCGTCAGGAATCGGGCGGCCGGCGGCGTAGATCTGTAGCTGGCGGGAGGACGTGAAGATGGAACGCTGGCGAGACCTCACGGCTGGATCGCGGCTGCGGAAGGCAGCAGCGCCATGGACTGCAAGAGGAGGATGCTGCAGACGAGCGTGAGCGTCGGCCAGAGAGAGGAGCACAACGTGAGCAATCGGCTGGAGAACAGCAGCGGTGGCCGACACAACAATTGGATCGGAAAAGCACGAGTTGCGCGTGCGAAAAAAAACCCTAGAGCTCCAATACCATGTTACGAAAGCAACTTGTATTCCCATGAGGCCATAGGCCGATATATATACATGTACCGATGTGGAAAATATGCAGGAAACCCCTTATACAACGGGATAAATACAAAGGAGTACATGACTTATATTATAACTCTAACAATGTTAACAATCACGGATGCATCTGCTGAGTACCCCTTGTGAGCACCGGTTAATATGTTCATTGATGTATTTGGAAGTTTCTGGTTTTCATAAATGGCTGGTCCAGCTAAAGTAAATTGTTGAGAACAGAGTCCATGCATCTTTTATTTTACCAAAGCATCCATGTTAGGTTGTCTGTAAAGTTGCAACTTTAGAAGAAAAAAATGGGCCAAGAGATCTATGTTTGTGTCTACCGTTTTGATTTATGAGGCACTAAGTTAGAGTTGTGTGACATGTTGCAAAGAATACAAATTGAATCATTTAAAAGAACGTATTAAATATTGCTTGCATGCCTTGAGAGAGGTGTTTTGCATGCAGAAGAAGGTTTTTGGTTTTTTGACTGTGTTATTGTTTGTAACAGGTACTAGAGTCTATTGAACTGGCTGCCACAAAGAAAAGGTTTTCATATTAGATGTAGTGGGATGGACCATATGTAGTAGTCTAGTGGATATTAAAATAACTAGCAAAAGAGCTCATGCATTGCAACGGGAGAGAAAATATAACACACACTCTTAACACAACAACCATCACCCAATACCACAATAGGCTCATCTCCTTTATTTTTGCGAGGCATCATATTTGTGTTGCCGCTTATCCTCCTTCTCACCCTCGCCGGCGATGTCCTCGGTGTTCACACAAAACAAAACAAAAACGTGTTTGAATATGTTTAATCCTAAGGCGTCTCTCTCTCCCTCTCTCCTCCCTCTCCCTCCCTCCCTCTCTCTCTCTCTCGCTTTCTCTCACTCTCGCGATGAGAAATGTGTTGTTTTTTCCTGCGAAATTTTTTAGAGGTATGCATGTGTAGTTATCGATGTTTTCTTTTCCTTATATTGTTATAGTGGGGTGTTTATTTGCAATCCGGGTCGCCGCCGGTACAAAAGGAAAATAGATCTTACGCTATAAATTATAAGTTTGCTCCCAAAACGATATTTTAAAAATATTTAACATGTAAAATTAACATCATATTTAGATTCCACATATTTTTCTAATAAAATTTCATATATAATATGTTAAAATCGAAGTTACGGTTTAAAAGGTACGGATAATTTAGAAAATCATTTATTTGACTTAAATATGTTCCAAAATAATATTTAAAAATATTTAATAGGTGAAAATAATCTCATATTCATATTCTACATATTTTTCTAATCAAATTTCATATATAACATGTTCAAATCGGAGTTACGGTTTAAAAGATATGGATGATTTAAAAAAACATTGTTTGACTTAAATATGATCCGCGGATGAATTACCTAAAACATCAGGGGGGTTTCGAAAAATGTAAAATAATGGTTCGGGTGTGACTTAAATCCGGACCGTGGGTTGATTTTAACAAAACACGGGTACTTTTGTGTAAAATATGAAAAAACGATTCGTTCTAACTTAAAACAGGATTGCGGGTTGAGTTCTTTGAAATAGAGGGACTTTTCTGAAAAATGCCATGACGGACGAAAGAAACCCAATTTGCTTTATTATTAGGTAAAGATTTTAGTGGACGTGACATTTCTGGAAGAAAAAAAAACATGGTGTCGATTTGAGGACGAAATTTTTCTCTCCCTTTACAGCAGTAGCTTAAAACTTGAAAAAGGCTTCTTGACAACTACGCGGGGCTCCTCCTAGGACATATGCTCGACAAATCTGAAGACGTGACGGCTGAGATAGCCGGCAAAGAAAGTCAGACGGTGCAATGAACTACAGAGAATATGGCCATCACTGCCTATTTCCGTATGTCCTTTTATGGCGATGAGTTGCTGGAATGGCAAGTAAATTTTCCCGCTACACTCGGCGACTTCGGACCAAATTGTTTGGCCTCACTCGATGTCAGGCGAATTCCTGGTGAAATCGCTTTACTCTTGGCTTATTCTAGGCTATTGCACGCGCAAGTTCGAATGGTGTGGAGGGCTCGCATCCCCCTCAAAATTAAAAGTTTTCTCTGGCAAGCGATTAGGCGACACCGTTTGTTGAGCGATCAAATCTTGGAACACAATGGTAACGCGGCTGCCTCTTGTTCTCTTTGTGGACAGGTCAAGAACATGGAGCACAACTTATTTAGGTGCGCCATCCTCAAATTTCTTTGGAGTTCTGTTCCGTCCTGGCTTAACGTCACCTCGGATTCTAATAACTTCACAAACCCTTTTGATGTTGTGAATCTTTCTAGGCTCTCACTCCATGTTTTTTGGTTTGCGTTTACTGCACATTTTTGCTCGATTTGGACTACTCGCTACAAGTTTACCATCAAGTTACATTTCCTTAATCATCCTTACGACGTTCTTACCAAAATGAATGCATTTGCATTACAGTGAAAGCCGATGGCCAAAGATACTGATGTCGCTGCCAACAAAGACCTGATGACCAAGATCATGCGACTATTTGTAACAGCATCTCCAGCTGTTGGCCCCCAGGAGGCGCCTAAAATCGCCGCTTCGGGGCGAGCCGCGCAAAAAACCGGCCTGGGGGCGAGTTGGTCCCCAGTCGCCGGCCCCAAGGCCGCCCCAGGCGCGTCTAATTGTTTTTTTTTTAAAAGAAAACGTTCGGCGACATTCGGTTAAACACGGCTAAATTCAACCAAACTTCAGCGAGTTCATACATATTTAAAATATCTTGTAGAAAAGAAAAAAACGCTACTAGGCCCGCCGTCGCCCTTGCCGCTCCTCGCCGCCCGCCACCCTTGAAGCTCTACATGCCGAGGAGCCTGTAGAACTGCGTGTAGTCGTCGTCGTCGCCTCCTCCGCGGCCATCGTCCCTGCTGCACCCCTCCCCAGGTTGGCACGGCGGGTTGGACGGTCCGGGGGCATCCTCGTCCTCGTCGCTCTCGAGGATCACCACGCCGTGCTCGTCCTCGCGCCCACGCCTGCGGGCGGCTATCTCCTCCAGGGCTCGGCGCTGCCGGACCATCTCGTCGCGGAGGTAGTCGTCCCGCGCCCACTTTAGGGGCATCCTCGTCGGAGAAGCCGCGTCGGCTATGTCCTCGTACTCCGCGGGGAGGCCGGGCTCCGCCTTCGGCCTGGCGAGGATGATGCGTCCAGAGGGGGGGAGTCGGCGATGCGGACGCCGGAGCTGCGGTTGCGGTGGCTGACCGGCATGTCCTAGGGCTCCGGCTTGACGGGGCAGAGGCAGGGAGAGCCGGTCGAGCGGCCGGACGAGGAGGAGGACGCCCCTGGGTCCATGTGCATCGGCGTCCACGAGCTCCCACATCGGCGGGAGAAGGACGGTGGAGTGGGGTACTCCAGCCTGGGCGTGTTGCCGCCCTTGATGTACTCGAGGGCGGCCTCCAGCGTGCGGCCGGGCACGCCCCACCATCGGCGGCGGCCTTCAGAGTTGAGCCCCCCGGAGGGCACGACGCCGTTGGTGGCCTTGAGCTGCTCGGCGTGGCGGCGACGGAAGTAGGGCTGCCACAGCGGGCTGTCAGGGACGTACCGTGGACCTTCCCTCGCCGCCTGCGGCAGAGAGGCGCGGATACGCGCGATCTCCGCACGCCGCGCCGCCCCGGTGGGCGGTGGTGGCACCGGGACCCCGCCGACGCTGATCCTCCACGCCCCGGGCACCCGCATGTCCGGCGGGACCGGGTACTCGGCCTCAAAGAGGAGCCGAGCTTCGTCCTCGTGAAGGTGGCGGCGGCCAAAGCCGTTCGCCGCCGCGCCATCGCCTGGGAAACGCTTGGCCATGGTTGAACTGGGGACGACGAGAGGAGAGGGAGGAACGGGAAGGAATGGGCATCGGCGATGGAGTGTCTGTGCGTCACCGGCGCGCTGGGGGCGGCTTATATAGGCGGAGGTGCCGCGCGTACGCGTGGCCGCCGTGTGTACGCGTGGCGGGCGAGGGACGCGCGTCGTCCGGTCTTCATTGCGCTGCCCGTGAGGCATCAATGGAGGAGGCTGACCGGCGTGGCAGCGCGCGGCAGCTTTGGCATTGATTCGCCACGGGAACCGAGGCGATGAGGACGACGAAGCGGCGAGAAGAGCCGAGTCACTGCCAAGGAGGGCCCGCCGGTTTTCGCGCCAAAAACGTTTCGGCCGGCGCCCCCACGCGCCCCCAGCACGTGGGTTTGGCCTGGGTCCGCCGGCACTGATTTTGGCCTAAGACGGCGAAAAACGGGCTCCTGGGAGCGTGACTGGACCGTTTTTCGGCGCCGGCGCGAAAAAAATCGCTTGGGGAGGCCGTTCTGATGGCGCGGCTGGAGATGCTCTAACCAATGGCGGAGACAAGCCCCAGACTGCCCGGGCGGTGGCCTGGGTCGTGAGGATTATTTCCTTCCTTCATTGTAGCATTTTTACACTATTTATTACTGTAGCTAGTGTTGGGCCTAGGCCTTGCCTGGGTGGGTTATCCTGGCTGCGCCACTGCTTGTAGCCTGCTTCATGTCGTCGAGGTGACCTTGGGGCTGGCATGCGTGCAGTTATTTTGAGTACTGTTGTTATTTCGTTTGTTTGCTCGCTAACAATGTTACCGAAAAAGACTTTTCCCTGCTTTATATATAAAGCAACAACCCAGTGGTGCGGCCCGGGGGGTGTCTCACATGACCGAAGCCAGCCCAGTATAGGCCGCCATGGCCCTCTAGGTCGGTTCCCGCCCCGGGCCGCCAGTCCGTCCCGCGGACCCTCAACAAGAAAGGACCGAAAAACTTGGCATCTAGAATGATGAAATCGATGTTTGAGAAGGACTCCACTGTATTAGCCGCTAGGTTTCTTGTAACCCTAGGCCTCGACACCCTTCATAAGCCGAGGCTAGGCTAGTCGATTGGGCACCTACAATCTTACCCATCGGTAGCCATTGTACTTTGTACGCCCCTATACATCAATACAACATGAGCAAGATTAGGGTTTTACATCCACTGCAAGGGCGTGGACGGTAAACCGATCTTTCATTTCCTTTCTGAGCTTTTCAGTTAGCCACAGATGGGTCTGTTCGAATCTACACCAACCTCGCGATATTGGTGTATTGTGATGAGCCTCAGACCTGTTGGATGCTTAGGTGTGATGGCTTTATTTATAGAAGTTGGACTTAAAGTATTTTCTACTCCCTCCGTTCGGAAATACTTGTCATCAAAATGGATAAAAGGGGATGTATCTAGACGTATTTTAGTTTTAGATACATCTTTTTTTATCCATTTTGATGACAAGTATTTTCGGACGGAGGAATACAATCTAAAAAGAGAATATGACCATCATGAAAACAAGTTCCTCCCCATTTCTCAAAAGTATAAGTGCATGAAAAAAGAATTTTAATCCGTAGACCAATCCACCATGCCCCCATGTGGGCCTTGAATTCGACTTGCTCGGTGAAAAAAAAATGCCGATGAAATCCCAGGGAATAGCATTGCAAAGACAGATAAAAAAACACACAACATTGCGAAGGCCAATCAGGGAAAATAGATAAGAGACAAAGATCTAACAATAAAAAATGAAGGGCTTACTTTTTCATTTCATGTCTTAACAAACTGAGTACCAAAAGATGAAAAAATAAGGAACAAAAGAAAATTGAGAAGACTGAGAAGAGAGAATAAAACTCAGGAACAGATGGGAAAATACTGCAAAAATAATCGGTCCACTTGAAAATGTTAGTAGCTGAGATTTCTTTATTCAGGAAAAAGTAAAAAACAAAACCTAGGATTAAACAATAACTGAGAAGACTGAAACTATGAACAATGATAAATAAGCAAGCTGTCAAGAAAAACGGAATTAAACCTTAAACAGTCACTAACTGAAGACTTTGGATGTCATAGGACTGAACAGTGATGTTTATGATGAAATGATAACCCGGAAAGAAAAATGACAACACATGCTCTGATCTCAAAATGATATGAATGAAAAAGCTTCTGAACACTTGGTTAGTAGTACCTTCTCTAAAAAGTCTGAACAGTGATGTCTGAATCTAGAACACTGCAGATACCAAGGAAAAATCCCAACTGAGCTTCTGAGCCACACAAACAGTTCGGCTAAATCCCACTGGAAAACATTGCGATGACTTAATAAAGAAATGCTACATAAGCAGCTAAGATATACAGTACTACTTACGAAAATTGGAAAGAGATTCGTTACACTAAATCCCATCTGAACTTCTGAACCATGCATACAAAACAGTGAGACTACCACCAAATAACAACAAAGCGATGAGTTAACCAATGGAGTTACAAAAAATGATGTACCTACGCTGAAATTTATATAGACAGATAAGGTATATAGGTCCTGTACACCCCACTCAATAATTAGAAAAAGCTTCTGTGTCCATGCATAGATGCAGTGAAGACCATGCATGAAGCAAGCAACATAGCAGTGCGTGAACCTAGCTATACGACAGATGAATGATGATCACACAAATTGCTGCATGATGGATAATAGACCAAAACCGGCACAATAATTAAAAGTTCTACGAATTGCGCTAGCAGCTACCTACATTTTCGATCATGTCTCTGAACAAAACACTGTTGGCTAACCTCACATTCAGAAAACGACACAGCCCTCACTAGATGGGCATGTAAACGTAGACCAAACCAGAAGAAGAATGAAGACACTCTAATAGCAATAAGGTAGGAGCGGCCAACATTCTCAATCCTGATTCTGAACCCAAACTAGCTGTACAAAGTACAAACTAATCTAATACCAAACTAGCTCTGAACACTTATAACTGGATAAAGTACGGAAAATGGGACTGATATACAGAAAATGGGACTAATATACGTACAGCTGAGGCATCTTGAGAAAAAGAAGCACATCCCCCTGCTGGTGAAACATAGACTGTACACTTACCAAACACACAACATATATCTGAAAAAAGAAGAGAAAACGCATGGATGAGGGGGGAATGAACACCACATAAGCATATCTGAAGAACACATGCCTATGGTTTCGTCATACTATACTCACGAGACTTACACTTACCATTTGCAATTCTGGATGCTACATAGTACTAACCGTTTTTGCCACTAGCACAGGCGACCCAACCGCCAAAGCAAGGCAAGAGGAGACATAAATTAATGTCTTAACATACGGAATGAGCGTTACTAACAGAGAATTACTACATGCCAAGATAAATAGAGCCTAAATTCTATTTCGGTCGACGATTTGCAGCTTTAACTCATGCGCCATGAGCTGCTTGGACCCATCCATGCAGATGCGACCCCGACACGAAGATCGAGCGGGTCCGAGTCAGTCTCCCTTGCAGAATACCAATGACCTCGCCATTTGAGTTGAACAGTGGCGCCCCGGATGAGCTCTCAGCAGTTCTCATGTCGACTTCCAATACATTCATGTTGTACCCCAAAGGATCGGGCATGTCAATCCCCCTTGAAGAAACAATTGTACCTATAGAGACCATCCTAGGCATACAGGACGGCCAAGAGACCATCATGCACTGCCTGTCATTTATTGGAGTGTTGACAGAGATCTCAAGGGCAGGGTGTGCTTGGGCGCATACGCCATCGTCTGAGTAATTCTTGAGGCTGCTGTTCTCAACACTCGGAACAATTGTATCTTCACTTGAATCAACCCCAGCTACCGTTGCAGTGCCATGCTTCCTAACAGCACTAACCAACCTAACTTCCTGAATAGTTTCTTCCTGATGATCACACAAGACAGTAATGTCCATCATATCCAATGTCTCTCGTGTCAAAGGCCGAGACGCATTGAAAAGATGGCTCAATCCATGTGCACTTGTCATGATTAGCAGTCCGGTTGGTCTAGAATAGTAGGTGAAACCAGTAGAAGAATGTCCATTCCTGACCTTGTCGTAACGCGATTCTTTATCTTTTACTGTCTTGACCTCATCAGCCAGGATTTTGAGTTCTTCAAGCTGGTCTTGTTTTGGAGCAAACAGGATGGAAAAGATTGAACCTTTGACCCGATCAAACACCTGTGTCCAGTCAACGTCCTCCTTCTCCATCGTGCTGCAGGGAAAAAAGTCGATTTGGGATCAACGGATGATGAATAACCAGCGAATACTGGAAAGCAGGAGGGAATTGGGGGAAAGGACGAGGTGGATGCAGTGATAGACCTAGGAACTTATTTTTCACTAGATTCATTGTCGAAAATACTCCTTTAACAGAAGAAATAAGCATCATATGACATTTGTTATGTTTAAGAACATCAAAAGGCAGTGCAGCAAACATTACTAAATATTCAACCCATTTGGCTGTGAGCTTTTGAGCTCTGCATTCGTCTCTTCTTCTTCATCAAATTGATCCAATCATTCACTGGATCCACTGATGCAAAAAAAAATTGATATGAACTCTAGTACTCTACCATCAGTACAATCAAGCAAATAATATAGTAAGCAGTGCATGGAGGGGGTAGGCACGGCACAGCAGTAACTCACGCACGAGGCCGAGGCCACGGCCGGCACTGGGAGCGGGGAGGGCCGGAGGAGACGATCGAGGGCGTCGACCGTCGGTACGGGAGGCGCGGGCGAGAGGAGCTCCTCCTGAGCGGCAGTGCGGCCGTCTGGTCCGGGTTGGCCGGTCGGCTGCTCGCGGCGCTTGCTTCGGGCCTCCGGCCACCGGCGGTCAGCGCCGAAGTACCGATGAGAAGGAGAGGCGGCAGACTGGGTAAGCGCCGAGCGGCGGCGCGTCCTGGTGACCGGTGCCGAACGCGGGGATTTCCTATTTGGCGCCGCAGGCGCCCGTTACAGTGTAATTTGCAAACGGGCGCCTGTAGCAGTCTGAACTGGGCCGGCCCATTCTATGTTAATTCCTTCCTGGTCTTCTTCTTTCTCGAAAGGTCAAAAAAAAATAGTGCTCGAACAGGGATTCGAACTACCAACCGTTTCACTGCAAGTGCTCGACACTAGCCACCAGGATATACACCCGCAATTGTTGAGATAGTTCATTTTTACTTTTTATTTCGTTCTTCAACTCGGTTTATTTATTTTCTTTTTCCTCATATTTTTTGTTTTCTTTATTGCGCCGTTTTCTAAAATTAGTGAACTATTTCCTTAAATGTGAGAACTTTTTGAAAATCAAAGATTTTTTTTCAAATGCGATGAACTTTTCTGAAATTCAATGAACTTTTTGTGAAATTTGATGAACTTTTTTCTCAAATTATATGAACTGTTTTTCAAAATGGATGATTTTTTTTCCAAATTCAATGAACTTTTTTCAAAATCGATGAACTTTTTCCAAATTTGTGAACTATTTTCAAAATCGGTGAACTACTTTTTCAAGTTTGATGAACTTTTTTCAAATCTGTGAACTATGTTTCAGAATCGTTGAACTAGTTTTTCAAATTCGATGAACTATTTTCAGAATTGATTATTTTTTTTCAAATTTGGATTCTTTTCGAAATTTGATGAACTTTTTTTAAAATTGAACTTTTATAACAAATCTATGATTTTATTTTTCATTTTTACGTTTTCTTTTTTGAAATGATTTATATGGTAGAGAATTTATGTTAATGCTGTTTTTAGGGGTATTGATGTTAATGCTGTACTAGGAGAAGTATTAAATAGCTTTGTTTTTTATTGTAGACACCTACGTGGTCCTGGTGCAGTGGTTTGATCCGCTGTTGCTTTCTGCCGCGTACGCTCGGGCGTTGGTTCGAATCCCACAACATGCAAACATTTTTCTACCACTACCGTTTTTAGAGGAGGCTGTTGGGCCGGCCCACTAGGCGACCCGCGCGAGCGCCGCGAACGCATAACGGCGCAGAAGGCGCGGAACAGGACGGAAAACCCTATTTGCCGCTCTTTGCGGCAAACAGTCGGTCTACCGCACAGGGTACCGACCGAGCGCTGGTGGGGCTGGGCCGGCCCGTTCCAACCATACCGGTTTTGGGAACCTTCTATGGATGTTCCCAGCCGGTTTTTTCCGGTTTTGGGAACCTTATAGAAGGTTCCTGAACTGGTTTTTCATTTTTTAATTAATTTTTCTTTTTTGTTATCCTTTTTTCTATTTCTTTTCTTTCTCATTTTTTCTTTTTTTTTCTGTTTCTTTTCTTTTATCTTTTTCTTTTTTTTCTTTTTAAGTTTATTTTCAAATTTTGTTACCAAATTTCAAAACCTGTTCCTATTTTTCAGATTTTGTTCACAAATTCAAAAAAGTTCCTGTTTTACAAAATTTGTTCATAAATTCAAAAAATGTTCCCGGTCTCAAATTTTTTGTTCCAAAATTTCAAAAAATGTTTCTGTTTTCAGATTTTGTTCACAAATTCAAAAAATGTTCCCGGTCTCAAATTTTTTGTTCCAAAATTTCAAAAAATGTTCTTGTTTTCATATTTTGTTCACAAATTCAAAAAATGTTCCGGTTTTACAAAATTTGTTCACAAAATCAATAAATGTTCCCGGTTTTAGAAAAAATGTTCCAAATTTCTAAAAAATGTTCCTCTTTTTTTAGAAAAATAGATTTATTTTTGTTTATTGTTTTACAAAATTTGTAAACAATGACATGGATTTAAAAAAATGTTCCTGTTTTCAGAAAAAAATCCACAAACTTCAAAAAATGTTCTTATTTTTCTTAAAAAAATTCACGTATTAAAAAATTGTTCGCATTTCAAATTTGTTTAGAATTTTAAAAATTATTTTCCATTTCGAAATTGGTTCTAAAAATTCAAAATGTGTTCGTTATTTTAAAAATTGTTCCCATTTCAAAAGCTTGTTCGAAAATTCTAAAAAAGTTCATGTTTTTGAAAATATTTGCTTTAAAAAATTTTTGTTCACAATTCAAAATTTGTTCTCCTTTAAAAAAATTATGTTTTAAAAAAATCACTATTCAGAAACTTGTTCATATTTTCGAAAAACTTTTTTGTGTTTATCGAAAATTGATCGTAATTAAAAAATATTCTCGTTTTAACAAGAAATTGGAATGTAAGAAAATGTATGTGTTCCTTAAATTCTTTGAGTAATGTTGAGTTACAGTGCTTGTCTTCCATTTTTTAAATATTTGTTCACAAATTCAAAAAATGTTCGCGGTATGAAAATTTGTTGGGAATTTCATAATTTATTCACAACTTCAAAAAAGGTTCAAGTTTTAAAAAAACTTTCTGCAATTTCAATTTTTCTCGCATATGCAGAAAAATGTTCCTGTTTAGGAAAATATATGCAGAAATTCACGCACTTTTCGAAATATACACTTTCAATATAAATGTACACCTTTTTGTCAGATGATGACTATAGTATCTAACTCTGGTTCAATGTAGTGCATCAGTCTAGTTGTACAGTCATGCTATTATTAATGCGCGTTGTTCTAATCCAGGGAACGCTAGTCAGCTGGAGTGGCTGGATGGGCGCAATCACAATCTGCTTGTCGCTAGTTCGACTCCTTGCGTCGCGCTTGCCCTTCATTTTTTGCTCCCTTTTTCTTTCCACAGACCAGCTCGATGGGCCGGCCCAGTCAAGCTACCTCCCTGTGCGTGGCTGCGCCAATTTAACGCAAAGAGCGTCCAATAGGAACTTCCAGGACCTCCCACGAACGCGAGGGGGATTAGGTCGCGTCGCTGTGGGCTCAGATCTGATTTTTTTTTCTTAGGGACCGGCTGTGGGCTGACGGCAGAATATCACTTCGGCCTCGGCTCAATCCAGTTTGGGCTGACATAAGACTGAGCCAGCACAAAACGAGGGATAGTGCCAACCATTGCTTGGCAACCCATAAAAATGGATGAAATCCAGAAGGGAAATGAACTCTGCGATTCAAAGCAGAGCATGAATCCGCGAGGGCGATTAAATGAATCAACCAAATGCTCCAGTGCGGCGATCAACGAGCCACCCCTACGTCCCACCAGCGACTCCCCGAAGAATCCCCACCAAATAGAAACGGAGATCCCCATGGAATCGCCGTCGATTTGAGACGCAAAAACAGAGATTGAGGGGGAGTGGAGATGATTTCGAGCACACTGCCTCCTCTCCTGCGGTCTCAGGCAATGCTGCAACGCCTACTCGAGCGCAGCCGCCTGTACGATGACTCCGCGAGCGCCGCCGCCGTCTCGCGCGAGGAAACGCCGCGAAATCGCCTCTGCGACGCCCCAGACGTGCACTGCGAGAGAGAGAGGAGGAAGACAGAGGGGGACTAATGGAATGCGGGCAGACTGCAGAGAATTGCTGCGGCGTGGAGAAAAGAGGGTGCGGGCATGGCATTCGTGGGCGTTCGGGTGATGTGGCAACCGCCAGCACGGCAAGGATGGCAACCGTCGCCCAATCCGCCGCGGTTCCACCGTTCGGGCGAGTCGAGAAACTGTCGCACAATGACCACAGATGACGTGGTATGCGACCTCCCTCCTCCTTGCTCCAAGATTCGAGCAAATACAACCGACAGCTCCAGACGCGTTTGGCCCAAGTTGCAAACGCCCACACGTGTGGGCGTTATCATTTTCGAAAAGGAAAGAAAGAAAGATTTCCGCCTCGCAACGAAAAGTTAGCAGAGGCGCAACGACGTGTGCCGAGGAGATCCAAGCAGGGGCACTAGTAGAAGAAGCCCTATTCGTCCCGATTCGTGAGGGCATTTGTCCCGGTTGCCGAACCAGGACTAAAGGATCGATACTAAAGCCCTATACCTTTAGTCCCGGTTCGCCCAGGAACCGGGACAGATGGGGCTCCACGTGGCCGCTGCCGCTTGCCCAGGCAGGAGGACCTTTTGTCCCGGTTTGTGCCACCAACAAGGACCAAAAGGCTACCACGTGTCAGCAGTTCACGGGCTGGGTTTTTTGTTTTTTTTTTCTGAAGAAGGGGGGGCTGGGGGTTTTGTAAGGTTAATTTAGGGGTTTCATATATTGTGTTAGCTAGCTAATAGAGAGAAGTGTCATCTCTTATCTCCGTGCTTGGTCGACGCTATGTATTATATGTATAGAGAGGACTCGACACGCTAGCTAGCTAGTAAGCAAATGAAGGAAACCATGAAGTACAGAAGATCGTCGTGAACATATACACAGAGAGAAGTGATCGATCTCTCCTTCTCTGATAGATTGGTCGCAACAAGTTTTCGTATATCTATCCGACGCTACTGGCTATATATATATATATATATATATATATATATATATATATATATATATATACACACACACACACACACAATATAAGATCTCTTACAAAATCCCGTAACATCTGAACTCAACTTCCACATGGTATTCTCCGTATTTGTCGATGACGTGGTCAAGAAAGAATCTCGCCAATTACTCTTGAATTGCTCGTATGCGATCTTGTGGTACGAGTTCATCCCGCATCTGCCACATCTAATTTCAAGAGAAGGGGGTCAATACATATATATGAATGAAACTCAACACAAATGATGGTAATAAAATAAAATTGTAAATATTATTGCTTACGCACTTCAAATTGTTGTTTAGAGTAGCCCCGCTCACAGTGGTATGGTGGATGAACTCGCAAATGTAGTATTCACAAAAATCATTCCTGGGTTCCTGCCACAACCACTTTACAAGAAATAGAGGTCAATCAAACTGATAAGCAAACATGCTAAATGGTATTGATGAAACTAGCTAGAATCAATGGGAGATGCGCGGAGCTAGTAGTAGTTAGTACTTATTTTCGGTTGGTTAGATCGCAGCTGTGCCGACAGTCTGGAGCTTGTGCGATGAAGTTTTTCCAAACCCTGCCAGACAAAGAAAACAATTACTTGATATCTGGAAATGAACAAAGTTGCCCATATGGTGATGATCGATTGAACTTACTTCTCGAGCATTTTAGTCATGGTCGCATACTCCTCCGGATTTTTTCGTTTGGAGTATATGACGGTTACTAGTCCCTGCTCAAGCTTAATCTCTAGCAGAATAAAGTGGAAGCTGTGCCCGCATGCATAACTCATCAATTACATTACTATAACGTCGAGTAATAAGGGAAACCGAATATGCACAAGACAGTAACACTCACTTGTATTCGTAAGGAAAGAGTATTGTAGCTTTGTTTTGATTTTGAAGCAACGATCGTAGCAAGTTGGCCTCAGTATCTCTGGGATCATGTTTAACACTCCATTCACCCATGAGATTTATGTTAATGAACCCAATATCACCTACTTGTCTTTTCTCCAATTCGGTGATCTTCAATCTGCATAATATAGTGAGGATAAATTTTTATACATGCAATGAAAGAGCTGAGCTATATATAGAGACTTAATTAATTACAGGGAAGTAGTACTTATAGACAGTAGCAAGTGATGATTGTTTTATCGAGGGTCTTTTGATTGAAAAGCTGGAAGAACTCCTCATATGGAACTAACAACAGATCAATTCCAATGAGGTCGTGCTCCTCTTTAACTCTCAATGACAAAGTATTTTTCCAAGACTTCCTGCAGATGTCCATGTACCAATCATGGAATCTTCACATCATCGTTGTTAGGGAAGTACCAGGTCTGACGAGAGGCTTCCCGTGCTCGAATCTTAATGTGTCCACCTCCATTGTTTCAAAAAGTGCAACGTCGTCGGGCATGTAATCTTCAGGATTGGTACCGGGCAGCATCCCCAGGGGGCACGATTGCTTCGCTTGTTCGTTGAGCTGCGGAATTTTTTCCCTCTTCTTCGTTCTGCTAGCCTTTGATCAGTGCAAGTACTTCTCGACCGCTCCGCTTCCTTATATGTCCTTTCAATGATGTGGTCATGGTTGGATTGCAACAGAGGCGGTGATGGTCGCTGCAGGGCATCCAAAGTGCGCTTCGCTTTCATCGGATCTATCTTCTCCTCCGGAGGTGGATGTTTCTTCGCTTTTACCGATTAAAAGAAGTCATTCACTTGGCCTTCAAAGATCTTCAGGTTTTCCTCATCGCTCCTCTCGTATGGTAACTTCTCTAGAGGCTTGAGAAACGATGGACCGAGTCTGTATTGCCTCCCGCCTCTGGCTGTACTGCTAGACGCCGGAGCAGTCGGAGCGGCTGCAGCTGTCTTCTTTTGTTGCTTAAGAGGCGGAGCAGTCGGAGGCGGACTGATACGACGCGCCAGAGCAGCCGGAGCGGCGGTGTCTGTGTTCCGGCGTTGCTTACGAGGCGGCAAAGGAGGAGGCGGGCTGCTCGGACGTGCCGAAGCAGGCGGAGAAGGAGGCAGAGTACTGCCGCCCTCACACGCTGGAGCAGGAGGCGGAGTGCCCTAATCACTCGCCGGAGGAGGAGGAGGAGGCGGAGGAGGCGGAGTGCCCAGCTGACTAGCAGGAGCCGTGAAGTTCAGAAGCTTGATGTGCTCCTTCCGCCATAGACACGGAGTATGCATAGTAAGACCCAGCTGAGTCTCCCTATCACCTGTAGGATGGTCAAGCCGGAGCTCCTCAAATTCCTCTGTTATTTCGTCCACCATCACAACAACATAGCCTTGTGGAATCGAACGGCACTGAAAAGTTGCTCTGGGTGAAGGAGGGAACACAAAGCCGACAGCCGCCTTGACTTTGAGCTGAAGCCATTGCGTCATAAGCTGGCACTGGTGTGAATCCGTGATGAATTCGACGGGGTAGCTAGGACCCGTCAAGTCAGGCTGCTGAACAAGCTCGGTGGAAGCCACGCTGTTTCTCTGCTGAGATGGCGGGGTGGTTTCTAGGGTAGCTTCTTGGGCAGGATCTCGCAACTGCTGGTTCTCAACATCTTGTCGTTCCTATGGCTTTCGTACCCTTGCCTTAAGCTCCTGCAGTTCGCTCTGCTCCACTTTCCTCCTCCTCTCTTGGTTTTTGTAACCGCCTGCATCGGGAAACCCAACCTTCCACGCAACGGAGCCTGGCGTGCCTCGTGTTCGTCCAGGGTGGTCAGGATCCCCGAGGGCCCTTGTGAGCTCGTCATTCTCTCTATCGGGAACGAACTTCCCTTTCCGCACTTCGTTGATTGCTTTCCGAAGCTTCACGACGGGTGTTGCAAGTTGCTCGTCCGTCCATTAGCACTTCCTTGTTTCAGGGTCCAACGTTTCACCAGCCCCGAAGAACCAAGTCCTACAACGGTCTAGCCGGTGCAATGTCTCTGGTTCGACACCTTTAGCAATCAGGTCCTGCTCAACCTTATCCCACAACGGTCGGGCTTTGAGGTAGCCACCTGATCCCGTGCGATGGTGATACTCCTTCTTTGCAGCATTTATCTTGTTAATCGATGACATCTTCTTACTCCTCTTCAATGTTTTGTTGGTCACAAATGCGGGCCAGTGATCTCTTATCTTCTCAAATCGGCCGGTGAATTCTGGAGTCTTGTCTTGGTCGACATACATTGCTTTCAACTCATTTTTCCACCTTCTGAATAGATCTGCCATCTTCTTGAGAGCACATGACTTGATCAATGGCTCTATAAACGAATCCTCCCTCTTCCAGTAGGGTGAAATTTACCTTCAACGCTTTCCAAAGATCATCTTTCTGTCTATCTTCGACAAAAGAAATTTGAAGCTCTTCCTTCTTAGGCTGATTCCATAGCCCGATGCTGATCGGGATCATGTCCCTAACAAGAACCCCGCACTGAGCAGAAAATGCTTCCTTGGTCTGGAGGGGTTTAATCGGTTGGCCATCGCGCGCGATTTCTGTGATCGTGAACCTTTCATCCCGGCACAACTTTTTTTTCGGGCCCCGTTTCTTTACTGAAGTATTGCTTGATCCGGAGGGCTATATAAAATAAAAAAGAAGAGTTAATATATGTACATACCAAAACAATTAATGCATCAATTAGCTA
>NC_041389.1:33877012-33879163 GCF_002162155.2 Triticum dicoccoides | reverse complement strand
TAGGCTTGCTAAACTATGGCTGCGCACATTCTGCCTTATCCTACGCTCCGGCCACTTCAACCGAGCCAACCAGTACGCGCTAATTAGGCCGGCGCGCTAACCAGGTCGAAGGGCGCGGGCAACGTGGGAAAAGGTTGATCGTAACGCTTACGACCAAAACTGCTGGTGGCGCTTTGCCGGCCTCCTCCTAGACAAAAAAATAGTAATGGGTTACCATCGCCCTCGTGTCGCTTTGCCAGCCTCCTCCCAGAAAAAAAAAATAGTAACAGGTTACCATCGCCATGCTTTAGTTAACAGAGTCATCCATCGCACGCCTACACCATCGTAACATTGTAAAAGTGACCATCTACACTTAATCTATTACTATCTACACTACACTTAATCTATTACTATCTACACAATCTATTACTGGCAATGTTTAGGAATGAAATCATGATGTCTTAGAGCCACCGGTAAAAAAACCTAGGTCCATTACCATATACACTTAATCTATTAATGGCAATGAGTACTGACACAGGATCATCGCATAGCGGAGCAACACATGGTAATATAAATAAATGTGTTACTTTATTTTGCCCATGCCGTTACCCTCCAAATCTGCCTTCTCAGCGACCCGCGCACCCGCCCGTGATTAGGAGCAGTAGCCGGTGTAGCGGAGCAAACACATGGTAACAGAAATAAAGCGTGTTACTTTATTTTGCACATGCCGTTACCCTCAAAATCTGGTCTTCTCAGCGACTCGCGCGACCGCACGTGATTAGGAGCAGCGGCCGGCACGTAGATTAACTAAAAATGCACGCACGCTCACTATATATATATATAGACACACACACACACCTCGCCGGACTTTGCAACAGCTGATCCCGACTCCGTTCGGTCACCGGAGCCGTCATCACGGTCGCCGGAGCCACCATCACGATCATGACTTTCCTCCTCCATTGTTTGATCACCGTAGCCTGCTTCCTCTCCTTGCAGACCTTCTTCGATGTCGTTGAGAAACAACAAGACATCACCTCCGTCGTGGATTATGTCCCCCAATATCTCTTCTTGTTCGAAGTCTCTTTGATAATCCATAGTTTCTACAAATATTACAACATGGCAATTAATATACAAACATGAGAGATGGATATATCGAAGTTATCAGGAGGGGGTATATCGACAACGACGACATATACATAGAAAAAAATGTTATCAGGAGGGGGTATATATATCAACCCCCCTCATGTCAAAGTTATCGGAGAGGGGGTATATCGACAACGACGACATATACATAGAAAAAAATGTTATGGGGAAGGGGGTATATTGATACCCTCATGTCGAAGTTATCAGAGAGGGGGTATATCGACAACAACGACATATACATAGAAAAAATATTATCGGGGAGGGGGTATATCGACCCCCCCTCATGTCAAAGTTATTGGAGAGGGGGTATATCGACAACAACGACATATACATAGAAAAAAATGTTATCGGGGAGGGGGTATATCGACCCCCCCTCATGTCGAAGTTATCAGAGAGGGGGTATATCGACCCCTCGACCCTCGATCCTTCGGTGACCCTCGACCCTCTACCCTAGTTCATGACCCTTGACCGCTCGGCGATCCATGACCCTCTACCCTAGTTCCCGACCCTCGACCCCCTCATGTCACGTTTGTCTAGTGTCAAAGGATTCAACAAAACCATGTCTTCATCATTAGGCGAAAGTAACAGGTGCATGATGGTACGAAGCTCTCCAAAGTTATTTTGGAACAGAATCCCAGATAGGATAATTCGCTTTTTGGTACAGAGTATAGCAAGAGCCTTCCGAATATCGCTATTTGGAAGGCCTTTGCTGAAATTTGTACCAAAAGGAGGATTATCCTATCTGGGACTCCGTTCCAGAATAACTTTGGAGAACTTCGTACCATCATGCCCCGGTTACTTACGGCTAATGATGAGCCATGGATTTCTTCAATACTTTGACACTAGGCAACCTCTCGACCCCTCGGCGATCCTTGACCCTCGACCCTCGAACCCTCGGCCCCTCGACGACCCTCGAACCCTCGACCCTAGAACCCTTGAACCCTCGACCCTCGACCCCCTCCCCCTCCTCATGTCTAAGTTATCGGGGAGGGGGTATATCGACCCCCTCCCCTCATGTCAAAGTTATCG
>NC_041389.1:33865432-33876771 GCF_002162155.2 Triticum dicoccoides | reverse complement strand
AACCCAGACCCTCAAACCCTGGAACCCTCGACCCTAGAACCCTCGACCCCTCAACCCTCGACCCCTTGACCCCCTCCCCCTCCTCATGTCGAAGTTATCGGCGAGGGGGTATATCGACCCCCCTCATGTCGAAGTTATCGAGGAGGTGGTATATCGACAACGACATACCTGATAAAAAATAAGAAGAGGAAGAAGAAGAAAGAAAGAGGAGAAGAAGAAAGGAATAGAGAGAGGAGAAGATCGAAAAAAAGAAGAAAAAAAAAGAGGAGAAGAAGAAAGGAATAGAGGTGAAAAAAAAGAAATTACTCTATTTTTTTCTTCTTTCTTCTATTCCTTTCTTCTTCTCCTTTTTTTATTTTTTTCTCTTCTTATTTATTTCTCCTCCTCTTCTTCCTCTCCTCTTCTTCTCCTTTTTCTTATCCTTCTTCCTCTTCTTATTTTCCTTTTTCCACTCCTTCTTTTTCTTCTTCTTCCTTCTTCCTTCTTCCTCTTTTCTTCATTTTCCTTATTTTACTTTTTCCTCTACACTAACCCAAAATGCACTAACCTAAAATCAATATCTACTAATTAACAACCTAAATAAAAATAATAACACATATATGGAAAAAAACATTATATGAAAAAAACATCATATGCACAAAAAACATCATATGAACATCATATGAAAAAAAACATATCAACATCATCACATATATGAAAAAAGCCGCCGGACCGTGGGGCGGCGCGGCGACGGCGTCGGGGGAGCGGTGGGGCGGGGCGGTGATGGCGTCGGGGCGACGCGGGGCGGCGACGGCGTCGGGGCGACGCGGGGCGGCGACGGTGTCTGGGTGGCGCGGGAAGGTGACGGCGACGGCGTCGGAACAGTGACGGCACGGGGTGGCACGCGGCGACGGCGTCGGGGCGGCGCGGGATGGTGACGGTGCGGGTGCGGGCGGCGACGGGGTGGCGCGCGACGACGGCGTCTGGGCGGCGCGGGGCACGGGCGGTGACTGCATCGACGAGGCGAGCTTGGGCAGCCTGGCGGCGTCGTCGGGGCGGGGCAACTGAAGAGATGAAAATGAAAAACGCTAAGTGTTTGCTTATATAGCAAAGCCATTGGTCCCGGTACGTGGCACCAACCGGGACCAATGACCCCCTTTAGTCCCGATTGGTGCCACCGACCGGGACCAAAGGTCTCTTTTCAGTAGCCCAAAGGGCGGGAAACAGAGGCCTTTGGTCTCGGTTGATGGCACCAATCGGGACTAAAGGGAGGGTATTGGTCCCGGTTTGTACCACGAACCGGTACCAATGCACCCATTTAGTTCCGGTTGGTGCCACCAACCGAGACCAAAGGCCTTGTGCTGCCCGCGTCATGGCCAAAAGTTTAGTCCCACCTTCCTAGTTGAGAGAGCTCGAGAGTGGTTTATAAGCGCTGCTGCACCCACCCTCTCGAGCTCCTCTCAACTGCAAGCTTTCGGGCCTAACCTGTCACTGTGTGCCTGTGGGCCTACTGGGTCTACTGCGGGCCTGAATCCTGGCCCATGATTGGGTTTCTAGTCGTATTCAGGCCGTGGTGGCCCAGTAGGTGGCACTTTTTTTGCTTTATTAATTTTATTTTGTTTCTACTTACTGTTGCTATTTTTATTTATTTTATTAAAGTTTATTTATTTTACTTTATTACAGTTTATTTTGCTTCTACTTATTTATTAAAGTTTATTTTGTATCTACTTATTTATTTTATTTTGTTTCTACTTATTTATTTTCTTTTCTTTTTTCTTTTTTATTTATTTTATAAAAACTCCTTTTGCTTTTAATGTTTTGAACAAAAAATAATTTGATAATTTTAGTTGCATAAACTTTATATAATTTTAGTTTCAATAAAACTAGAGGTTTATAAAAGCTTTTTGGTTGATCCCTGAAATTGAAAAGCATTTCAAATGAACTCTGAAAAGGTTTTATTTTGTTTCTACTTACCGTTGCTATTTTTATTTATTTATTAAATTTTATTTATTTTACTTTATTAAAGTTTATTTTGTTTCTACTTATTTATTAAAGTTTATTTTGTTTCTATTTATTTATTTTATTTTGTTTCTACTTATTTATTTTCTTTTATTTTTTGCTTTTTATTTATTTTATAAAAATTCTTTTGACTTTTAATGTTTTAAACAGAAAATACTTTGATAATTTTAGTTGCATAAATTTCATATAATTTTAGTTTCAATAATACTAGAGATTTATAAAAGCTTTTTGGTTGATTCCTGAAATTGAAAAGCATTTCAAATGAACTGTGGAAAGTTTAAAAGTTGGCATAGTATCATCATTTTACCCACATAGCATGTGCTAAAAAGTTTAGAGGGTTACGACAAAAACTGGATGCACTTCGTGTACAAAACAGACAATCTCTTTAGAAGTATCAGGGTTTCATACGAAAACTCATCTGTTATAAAGGGATTTCATTTGTTCAAATGTAACTGCCGTGATATTCTACATCAAAGACATCATCATAATAGTTGTTGATAGAAAGTCTTCACTTTTTCTTCGCTTATATTCTTTGCTTATTGCGCCGTAACCATGGATAATCTTCATCCTTTAACAGGGTGCTTGGGTCAGCCTTGACTTTGAAGGGAGGAATTTCATGAAACTTTTCATATTCTTCAGACATGTCTGTCTTGCCCTCCAATCCCACAATGTCTCTTTTTCCTCAAAGAACTATGTGACGCTTTGGCTCATCGTATGATGTATCGGCTTCCTTATCTTTTCTTTTTCTTGGTTTGGTAGACATGTCCTTCGCATAGAAAACCCGCGCCACATCATTGGCTAGGACGAATTGCTCGTCTGTGTACCCCAGATTGTTCAGATCCACTGATGTCATCCTATACTGTGGGTCTACCTGTACCCCGCCTCCTGACAGATCGACCCATTTGCACTTAAACAAAGGGACCTTAATATCGGATCCATAGTCAAGTTCCCATATGTCCACTATGTAACCATAATATGTGTCATTTTCCCTCTTGGTTGCTGCATCAAAGCGGACACCACTGTTTTGGGTGGTGCTCTTTTGATCTTGGGGCGATCGTGTAAAATGTATTCCCATTTATCTCGTACCCTTTGTAAGTCATTACAGTTGAAGATGGTTCCCTCGCCAACGAGTACAGGTCACCAGAAACAGTGTTGTCACACCTGAGACGTGTTTGGACCAACTGCCGAAACTCCTGATGTGTTCACATGTAATCCAGTCATGACACTGGTCCGGGTGTTTGGAGCGCAGAATGTTCTTGTGTCATCGACATACGGGGTCACCAAGGTAGAATTTTGTAGAACCGTGTAGTGTGCTTGAGACCAAGAATGACGGTCCCTACATTTTGAGTCCCCTCCTAGCGTGCCTTTTCCACACAGTCTCCCCTCATACCACGATTGAGGGAGACCTATCTTCTTAAGGTCAGGAATGAAGTCAACACAAAACCCAATGAAATCCTCTGTTTGATGGCCCATGGAGATGCTTCCTTCTGGCCTAGCGCGGTTACGGACATATTTCTTTAGGACTCCCATGAACCTCTCAAAGCGGAACATATTGTGTAGAAATACAGGGCCCAGAACGACAATCTCGTCGACGAGATGAACTAGGACATGCGTCATGATATTGAAGAAGGATGGTGGGAACACCAGCTCGAAACTGAGAAGACATTGCGCCACATCACTCCTCTGAGAGATTGCATTGAGGAATGAACATAGCTTCACAATGGCTGGTAGAAGCCCCCTCAATGCAACCGGAAGCAGTTGCATCATAATCACGTGGTAGTCATGAGACTTTAGGTTCTGGAAATTTTTCTCTGACATATTTATTATTTCCTTTATATTTGACGAGTAGCCATACGGGACCTTCATACTGAGCAGGCATTTAAAGAAGATTTCCTTCTCTTCTTTGGTAAGAGCGTAGCTGACAGGACCTTCATACTGCTTTGGAGGCATGCCGTCTTTTTCGTGCAAACGTTACAGGTCCTCCCGTGCCTCCGGTGTATCTTTTGTCTTCCTATACACGCCCAAGAAGCCTAGCAGGTTCACGCAAAGGTTATTCGTCACATGCATCCTGTCGATTGAAGAGCGGACCTCTAGGTCTTTCTAGTAGGGTAGGTCCCGAAATATAGATTTCTTCTTCCACATGGGTGCGTGTCCCTCAGCGTCATTCGGAACAGATAGTCCGACAGGACCCTTTCTGAAGATTACTTTTAAATCATTGACCATAGCAAGTACGTGATCACCGGTGCGCATGGCGGGCTTTTTCCGGTGATCTGCCTCGCCTTTGAAGTGCTTGCCTTTCTTTTGACATTGATGGTTGGTCGAAAGGAATCGACGATGCCCCAGATAAACATTCTTCCTACATTTGTCCAGGTATATACTTTCGGTGTCATCTAAAAAGTGCGTGCATGCGTGGTATCCCTTGTTTGTCTGTCCTGAAAGGTTACTGAGAGTAGGCCAATCATTGATGGTGACAAACAGCAACACATGTAGGTAAAATTCCTCCTGTTTGTGCTCATCCCATGCACGTACACCGTTTCTAATCCACAGCTGTAAAATTTCTTAAACTAATGGCCTTAGGTACACATCAATGTCATTGCCGGGTTGCTTAGGGCCTTGGATAAGAACTGGCATCATAATGAACTTCTGCTTCATGCACAGCCAAGGAGGAAGGTTATAGATACATAGAGTCACGGGCCAGGTGTTGTGATTGCTGCTCTGCTCCCCGAAAGGATTAATGCCATCCGCGCTTAAACCAAACCATACGTTCCTTGTGTCACCTGCAAACTCCTCCCAATACTTTCTCTCGATTTTTCTCCACTGCGACCCGTCAGCGCGTGCTCTCAACTTCCCGTCTTTCCTACGGTCATCTCTGTGCCAATGCATCAACTTGGCATGCTCTTTGTTTCTGAACAGGCGTTTCAACCGTGGTATTATAGGAGCATACCACATCACCTTGGCAGGAACCCTCTTTCGGGGGCGCTCGCCATCAACATCACCAGGGTCATCTCGTCTGATCTTATACCGCAATGCACCGCATACCGGGCATGCATTCAAATCCTTGTATGCACCACGGTACAGGATGCAGTCATTGGGGCATGCATGTATCTTCTGCACCTCCAATCCTAGAGGGCATACAATCTTCTTTGCTGCATACGTACTGTTGGGCAATTCGCTATCCTTTGGAAGCTTCTTCTTCAATATTTTCAATAGCTTCTCAAATTCTTTGTCAGGCACACCATTCTCTGCCTTCCACTGCAGGAATTCCAGTACGGTACTGAGCTTTGTGTTGCCATCTTCGCAATTGGGTACAAACCTTTTTTGTGATCCTCTAGCATGCGATCGAACTTCACCTTCTCCTTTTCACTTTCGCGCTGTCTCCTTGCATCAATAATGACCCGGCGGAGATCATCATCGGGCACATCGTCTGGTTCCTCTTGATCTTCAACAGCTTCCCTCGTTGCAGCATCACCGCATTCAGGGGCACATAGATGTCATCGTCCTCTTCTTCTTCGTTGTCTTCCATCATAACCCCTATTTCTCCGTGCTTGGTCCAAACATTATAGTGTGGCATGAAATCCTTCTCAAGCAGGTGGATGTGAAGGGTTTTCCGGTTAGAGTAAGACTTCATATTCTCACAGATAGGGCATGGACAACACATAAAACAATTTTGCTTGTTTGCCTCAGCCACTTCGAGAAAATCATGCAAACCCTTAACATACTCGGATGTGTGTCTGCCATCGTACATCCATTGCCGGTTCATCTGCGTGTATTATATATCATTAAGTGTGTCAAAAACCATTACAGAACATCATGAATTGATAATTAAGTGACCAAATTAATATAAGTTCATCATCACATTAAAACCAAAGTACATACATAGTTCTCGTTGAACAACATATAACTCTCCAGAGCATCTAATTAATTAAATCATACATTGAAACTATGTAAAACATTTCAATGCGAAAACAAATGCGATCATAATCGCAACCAAGGTAACAATTGATCCAACGGCATAATGATACCAAGCCTCGGTATGAATGACATATTTTCTAATCTTTCTAATCTTCAAGCGCATTGCATCCATCTTGATCTTGTGATCATCGACCACATCTGCAACATGCAACTCCAATATCATCTTCTCCTCCTCAATTTTTTTATTTTTTCCTTCAAAAAATTGTTTTCTTCTTCAACTATATTTAATCTCTCGAGAATAGGGTCGGTTGGAATTTTCGATTCACATACCTCCTAGATAAATAAAATCTATGTCACGTTAGTCGGCATAATTGTCGTAAACAATAAATGTACCAAATAGTTATAAAGATAATATATACCACATCTGAATCATAGACAGGACGAGGGCCGACGGGGGCGGATACCAAAACCATTGCACTAAATAATAAGAAGCAATAATAAAAGTAAGAAAATTATACAAGTATCTATCTAAACATGTACATACAAGTAAGAATTTTTTTCCTTTCAGAAAGAAGATAAGAACAAGAGGCTCACCACGGTGGTGCCGGCGATGAGATCGGCGCGGGCGATCGACGATGGTGAACACGGTGATAGGACGTGATGGACCACTAAACCTAGACAAATATTGAGGAAAATGGAGCTTGGAGGTCGAGCTTGGAGAGAAGAAAGCTTAAGTAGTGTGGCTCGGGCATTCCATCGAACATCTCGTGTGCATAGGAGGTGAGCTAGAGCACCTCAAAGCCCTCTCCCCTCGCCGGACAGAAAAAACAGAGCAGTGTGCTCTGCTCTTACGTGAGGGGGTATATATAGGCATCTCATTGGTCCCGGTTCATGGATGGAACCGAGACTAAAGGGCAACCTTTGGTCCCGGTTCAAGCCACCAACCGGGACCAATGGTGGTGGGCCAGGAGCGAGGCCCATTGGTCCTGATTCGTCCCACCAACCGATACCAAAGGGGCCAGACAAACCGGGACCAATGCCCCCACGAGGCTCGGCAGGCCCCTGGCCTCACGAACCGGGACCAATGCCCCCATGGGTCCCGGTTTGTGACTGAACCGGGACTAATGGGCTTATCTGGCCCGAACAAAAGCCCCGTTTTCTACTAGTGGGGCGAAATTGGGCCTAGGGCAACTGGGGCTATAGTCCCAGGCGCGGCCCAACTAGTGCCATTATATCCAGTAGATTTTTTTCAGATTTAAAGAAGCCCAACCCCAGGCGTGAATACCCAACCCAAGGCCTCAGCAGCAGCCCAACTAACTCGCTCAGAAGGAAGCCACGCCCATGTTTTGGCAAAATCACTAGTTGAGGAGTACTAGTTGCGAAGATCCCTCCAACCTCCCCAGGTTGCGACAAGTGGCGCATGAGAGTTTTCCCTTTTTTCCTAGATCCGTTTATTCAAAATGTTTTATCTCTTAAACCGTACGTCCAAATCTCAAACCGCTTTCACCGTTGGATTCCTCGCGTCGAGATCTTCAAAACTAGATCCCATGTTGATAGATCTTGACAAACTTTTTTTTAACGAAAAGAACTGGATGAAAAAACCGAACCGGAAGCACGAGTTTTTTCCCTTTCCGAAAGAAGCACGCCCGTGCCTCTCAGGAAATCACAACTGTGCCTCTCGCGGAAGCAAAACCGTGACTCTCGCGGAAGAAAAAAAAGAAAGAGAAAACGCCTATTTTCTCGTTTCCGAGGAGGCACGTCCGTGACTCTCACGAAAGCACAACCATGCCTCTCGCGGAAACAAAACCGTGACTTTCGCGAAAGAAAACAAAATAGATTTTTTTCCTGGATGAAACCTTGAAATAATCTTGGGACACCATCTAGCACATTGCTTATTTTCCCATGAATGGGAAGGCATTTCTTGACTTTTAGCCCATTGATCGTTGGGCATTTCTGTCTTCCAGATTAGATCTAGAATACAAGTGAAGTTTGTGATGATTAGCTTTATGTTCGAATTACTGTCAAATTCCGAATGACGATATTTTTGTGGCTTTCTGAGGCTTAAACTACATGTGTTTTACTTTTTATTTTGTTAACTTTGTTCATCTTATATTATCCCAGTGAATGTTTTGTCTTGACTGTCTGTTTGCGCCTGGTTTGGTTCGACTTTGAGCTTTGAAGTGGGTCTCTTCTTTGTTTTTCCATAGCATCTAACATTGACCAAAGATGCCCTAAAAATATTGACCATAGATGCTTTGCTTGTATTTCACATGCATGTTGATAGAAACATGTGGATGTTTTTGAGTCGGTTTACAGAGCTGGTTATTATGATCACACGGTTTTGTTACATCAACTAACATGTCATTTAGTTGATATGATTTCATAAACTACTAATGTACTAATTTGTAAAGTCTTTGTGAATAATTAATAAAGTGGCCGCATGCATCGCCCAGATGGAGAGGCCAGGGATACATCCTCCTTTTCAGAAAGAAAAAACAACAGTTCAGGAAGGGCACCTCCCTGCTTGGCATGCTTTTGCTGGAGGAAATGCTGCGCAGGCCTGACCGAGCTTTTGCTCGGCGTGAGCCACTTTGGGATGGGTTGGTCCACTGGGCTCGAGAGTGCTCAGTCCAACTAGACCTCCTGATCGTTTCTCAAAAAAAAAAAGTAGACCTCCTGATCAGGCGCTGCTCTTCTCCTCAGGCCGATGGCCAATCAGAGTTGGCTCCTCCCTCTTGCCACTCGCTCAGCCCACATCTAGTACATCGTGCCGTCTCCCTGTACCTCGCCAAGCCCCCACCCCGGTTTGCCATTGTCGTGCTCGCCGATCCTCCCAAGTCGACCCGAGCAAGACGTAAGCTCGTGCCGAACCACTCATGATGGCTCAGTCGCTGAGTGAACCGGCTCTGCTCGGCTTAGAAAAGGGATATGAAGGCATGGTGGATCCCGACCTTTGCCGGCGGGAGGGCTTCATTTTTTCATACTCTTTTGAGTTTTGGTAGTGTTTGTGTTCTACTCAGAGAGGCAAGGTGGCGTCGACTCTCTAAAGATGAAATAAGATTCTTCCCTCCTAGTCCCCGTCCCGATGGTGTTTCTAGTATCGTCGAAAGACATGTGGAGATTTGTCTCTGGCGGATCTCGCGGGATTCTGTCGGCGTTAGTCTTCGCCGAATCCATGTGGATCATGCATGTCTTTGTTTGTGTGTTTATAGGTTAGATTCTTCCCATGTACGCTTCTTCATCGGTGGCGGTTGTTGTCCTGGTGCGCTGGTCCTATGAGATCTTAGCACGACGACTTCTCGTCTGTCTGCTAGAACAAGGTTTGCCCGGCTTCGATGAGAGAGGGGCGAAAACGGCGGCGCTCCTTCGGCTCGCTCTAGTGCTAGTAGTTATCTCTAGGTCGTCTACGGATCTAAATTATTTTTCACTTTTAGTGTTCTTTGTACTAGCTTGATAGCTAATGAATAGGTCGGAAGTTATAGGAAATTCACTTTGACACATGGGAGCATATGCTCCTGCCGTTGAAAAATATATTTCAAAATGTCAAAAATTCCTACCATAAATTTGAGTGCACATCTCAACATTGTATGTGCACACGTCAAGTTTCGTGAAAACCCGATATTTTATACGTCTTGTGTAAAAAAGACAAAAAAGGTCTCATGAAAAGCCTTTTTTAACACTATTTGTTGTCTTTTTTGCATGTGACTCAAAAGTTGTCGGTTTTCCCCGAAACGAGTTTGTATACACGTAGAATATCGGGACGTACGTGAGAATCATTTTGTCAGAATTTTGTGACATTTCAAAACATGTTTCAAACACATTTTAATATCCAAGAGCATATGCTCCCATGTGCCAAAACGACACCCTCGGAAGTTATCCTTGCAAAAAAAAAAGAGAAGAGTAAAAAGGAAAATCCACCAACAACTTTGCTCCTAGAATGAAAAGACATCTGATTGTCCAAAAAAGAAGAAGGAAAATACATCTCTAAAAAGGGAATAGGAGATATCTAAAATAAAAATGTTGCTTTTTTTTAGTATAAGTACGTATTTGTGTTTAGCCTGTTTTTTTAATATTGCAATTAATATATCTTTCAAGTAAAATCTGATTCTTACCACTATCCACTAGATTTTCATAAATTGTGGTTGTGCCACTAAAGCGTGAGTTGCCCGTAGGTCAGGCCTTGTTTCCATCTCTTTTCACACGTTTCCTCCTCTCAGTGATCCACCACTTGTCACATCAACCGCCGAGAAGAGAAGACACATTTGGCCGTAGCATCCGTTGTGACAGAACAAGACATGGCGATCATAATTTGAACTTCTTACGCAGCCTAGCATTAAATCACGCCGACCCTCATGTCTTCCAAGACAATTGCTAATGCCCCTTGAGATTCCGGCCAACTATAACTACGGCCTCCACCCCCGGCGTTCGGCACATCATTCACCTTCATCGTGTTTCTCTCCTTGTACTTCCTGGGCGCCGCTCCAACTGCTAGCCCTAGTCCTCGTTGAGTCTGACATGACGTTGCTCGTCCGTAGCCTGTGCGTCGGCAACACGGTGAGACCCAGCGCTGGGCGCCAGTCTCGCCACTCCACGGATTATCGCATCATGCGAAGAAGGAAGCCTCATCGCCCCTTTCCGAGCAGGATGTCTAGTGCAGAGCACCCTAGGGCCATCACCATGGACTTGGCTCCATCACCAAGGAACACTCACATCACATATACTAAGGTGAATTCTGTCCACGGAACACTAGCATCTCGGCCAAGGACACGCTACGCGTGTGGGTTTTCTCGACGAGGAAGAACCCATGGCAGACAACATCGGACTTCCTCTGCTCTGGTACAAGAACGGACCACCTGAGTTCATGTTGTCGCTTGGGGCAGATTGGGTCATCATTGCGCAGTTCCACAACACCGCTCTTACTACTACATCTCGTACTTCATCGCATTCTCCTGCTTCAACATCTTCTCCCGTTTTGAGAACGAGTTCTCCCGTACCTCTTTTGATGAGATCTGAGTCCATCTCCTGCAGTTCCAGAAGCGGGGAGGCTAGTAGTGAGCAGCAACCGGAGGAGGAGGCGCTCTAGTGTCAAAGTTTTAGTTCCTGTCTTTTTTGTGCTTCATGTTTCTGTGCATTTGCTTCATTGCGATGTAATAAACTGTTTGTGCCTTGTTTTTCTGTGTTTGCTTTGCTTGCAACGTGATCGACACTACACTTTTTTTTTTCATTTTTCTTAGTTTGTATCCGAACCATGGTGTCCCTCTTTTTTGTGTTCACACCAAATCAGGAACAAACAAGAAAGACTGATCGATAATAATTAAAGGGTGTTCACAAACTAGAAAGACAAGTCGATCACAAACAAATACTATATATAATCATCTAAAAGCATTAGCATAATACATCCATAGTTATTGCACACCACAAACTTGTTA
>NC_041389.1:33839179-33864977 GCF_002162155.2 Triticum dicoccoides | reverse complement strand
TCGCATCGCAGTTGGAGCAGATGGGGTTGGAGGCACCGGGAACTATGGAATCATGTATCCATTCGAAATTTCATGCCTCTGGCTGCTTATCGGCGCACGTATTCATGTCCATGAGGCACTTCCAACGTGTTGATCCTTCAGCGACCACTCCATCGTCGCCATCCTCGCGAACCTCTACACGGTGACGGAAGACCACACCGCCACTTAATCGGTGGTTGATGAATGTGAGGTCACCGCCAACCATGCCTTGTTGGCCAATGCAATGCACGAGTTGGAGGAGATGTTAGCTGAGCTTGGCGACATTGATGAACACGATGACGACCCGATAGCGGTGATGCCGCATGGCACCCACGAAGTTCTTCTCAAGTTTTTTTATATCTTTTATTTTTTTCTCCTTTTCACTTTCCTATTTTTTCCCTTTTTCTTTTTTCCATTTTCTTTCTTTTAAACTTTTTCACATTTCAGATATGCTGCCATTTGTTTTTCTAATTTTTATAAAGTTCACCTTTTTTGTACATGTTCACAAAATTTGTATTAAAATGTTCACAAATCTCAAAGAATATTTATATTTCAAAAAAGTTCATAGAATGTTTTAGTAATGTTCATTTTTCACCAAAAGCTGTTATGAAATTTCAAACGATATTGGTTTTTTAACTAAATAAAAAAATTCTCAACACCAAATAAATACCACCTAATAAAGAGTAGAATAAAAGACCCACTAGAAAACCAGGAAGAAAATTGCTCGAGTAGAATGAATCACTACAACCTTGATGGCCAATTGGGTCGGCCCAGTCATGACTTCTATGAGATTGGCTGCCAATTTGAAACACTAAGCATCAAATAGGGGTTATTACAAAAGGCAACCCCTATTTGACGCCTTATGCTTCAAGTTGTCATGCTTTCACACACATGAAACCAAGCAGCCATTTAGCGGCAGCCAATGTACATAGTGTTTCAGTTTTTATTAGTTTATTTTGGTTTTTGTTTTTCATTTTTTTTCAAAAAATATCCTAATTTTTAGAAAAATAAAAATTCAAAATTTTTCAGAAGGTGCATAGAATAGGAAGGAACTTTCCCCGTCGTCCCTCTCCCCCAAGGCCCAGTTGCCTACTGCAAAGACGAAAGGGCCCATGACCTATCATCAATCTGTAAACAAACCACGCAACGACTATTTATCGCATTAAGCGATTAGTGCGGGATGTCTCGCTGAAGCGTTTTGAGTAATCGGGCTGGCCCATGATTCGCAAAGAAAAAGAACATTTAATGCGATCAGTGCTGGATGTCTCGCTGAAGCGTTTCGAGTAATCGGGCCGGCCCATGATTCGGAAAGAAAAAGAAAATTTAATGCTATCAATGTGGGATGTCTCGCTGAATAGCGAAGCGTTTCGAGTAATTGGGCAGACCCATAACTCGCGAAGAAAAAGATAACTAACATATGAGAGATGCGGGACCCTGCCCTCCTTGGCGGGAGCTAGCTCTGCTAGCCACTTCACCGAAGTCTGCCTCGTGATAAGAATGAGATGCTTTCTTAGTTGATGCGAGTGAAGCTGGTTTTCCATTTTGTTTTCATGATATTTTCCTCTGTTTCTTCGTTTTGTTTTTTCTTTGGTTTTTTCGTTTTCCTTTTTCTTCCCCACCTTTTGCTTTCTTTTGTTGTTTTTTCTTCTCCGGATTTTGTTTCTTTCGGTTTTCCCTTCAAATGCTTGTTCAACATTTTTTTCAAATACTTATCAACATCTTTTCAAATACTTGTTCAACATTTTTTCAAATAATTGATCGATATTTTTATATACGTGATCAACATTTTTTCAAATACTTGTACAAGATATTTTTTTCAAATACATGTTCGACATTTTTCAAATGCTTGTTTTTTAAATAATTATTCAACACTTTTTAAATACTTGTTCAAAATTTATATATACATGATAAACATTTTTTAAAATACTTGTCAACATTTTTTTAATACCTGTTAAACATTTCTAAATGCTTGTTCAACACTATTATATACATGACCAACACTTTTTTTAAATACTTATACATATTATTTTTTTCAAATACGTGTTCAACATTTTTCAAATATGTGTTCAACAATTTTTAAATACTCGTTCAACTTTTTCAAAATACTTGTTCAATATTTTTTTCAATACACGTTCAATGATTTCCAAATGTTGTTAGAAGAGTGTTTTTGTAATATATATATTTAGGATATTTTAAAGTATAAAAAAACTACAAAAGTAAAAACTTAAAACTTAATTTTTTTTGAGAATATGCCCTCCACCGAGCCTGGGCTGGCTCATGTTGCTGCCTCTCGACGCGAGCGCTCCCCCAGGACTCGCTCAATGCGAGGAATAGAACGCCCAACAAACTGCATGAACCACCCTAAAAAAAATGAAAAAACTGACGTCCATACGTGTAACATCTTGCACATCGCCCACACGCTTTCATCGTCATTCATTTTGTCACGTATGAATAGATGACATCCACAGGAATCTTTTTGGTTTTCGACTTAATAATATTCTATCTACTAATTAAAAATCGAATTGAAAATTTGTTTTCACCATTAAATCCGTTTCGACGAGATCTTCAAAACTAGACCCCATGTTGATATGTGTCGATGAAATTTTTTCTGCTCAAAAGTTGCCATGATGTTTACACTATAGTTGCCATAGTGCTTAAACTAAAGTTGCCATGTGTCAATTTTAGTCCTAGATCATTGCAGTTTTAGTTTTTAATGATGGCAAGTCCAGTACTTTGACCATGAAAAATATTTTTTGTATGAACCATGGCAATTTTAAGTGCATGTATCATGGCAATTTTAGTTTATGGTTCATGACAACTCTACTTTCCTAATTCCCCGTTTTATAATATGTCAAAATTACTTTTAAATGTAGAAAAAACGAGCTTAAACATATCATGGCAACTTTAGTGTAAATATCATGACAATTCTTTAACCAAAAAAATTTATCGAAATATATTGATATGGGATCAAGTTTCGAAGATCTTGTCACGAGGAATTTAATGATGAAAACGGATCCTCAATCAGATTTTTTATTTAAGAGATAAAACATTTTAAAAATTAAAAATTCAAAAAGAATCCCACATGCATGCATGCGATGACGTGGCGCAATCTGTGTGTTATAGGGCGTGTAGGCGGGTTTGACTCCCACCGCACGTGTGGGCGTTAGTGTTGTCCCAAAAAGATCACAAGAACCCCGCGTACAGTCCGGAAGCAACACACGCCACAATGTTTTAGCAGCCTCACACGGGTCGAAATAAAAGACTCGGTCGGGGGCCATTGCAAGAGGATCGGCGATGCGAACAAGAAGATGATGAGTGCGGGTGTGAAGAAGCCCAACAACAAAAGGGCCACGGCGGCCGATCCGACCAGCCGAGGCAATGCCGACGCGAAGAAGAGGAAGAGGGATCCGGAGAGCCACGGAGAAGAGAATCTGGTCGACCGTGCTTACACCCTGTCTTTGCCAAGATTGCACAAGACGAGATCGACAGAGAGTCAGGTCTGATCCCGTGGCCACTATCCAAATTTTCAATCGAATTCCTAATAATGATGGTACAAATTGTCTTCGTGTGCTCATCATCAGTGATCTGATCGACATATGTTGATGCGTGTAGCTCCCCGCCCTGTGCAAATTCCTACCATCGCTTACTTCAAACCTCCGACCTTGTTTCACTCTGATGAGCTCTTTTCTGTCCGTCGATCTGGAAAAAAGGCCGTCCTCTCGGCTGCCAAATTTCTGTTAGGGGTTTCATCCTCTCTTGGTACGTGCATATGTAGCCTTGTACCCTCTAATCCTCTGTATGATTCGGATTTTTTTATCCATCGCCGCACGCAACTTAACATATATATTAATTGTGTTTGAATCACAAAGATGGTGAACCGCTAAGACGGTGCTCTGGCCTCTGGGTTGATTGGGATGAGGAGAGCAAAACCGGCCTTGTTCTGACAACCGCGCGGCTGATTCGCACAAAGGATGCTCCTGTCAGCATCTGGTCAGGCGGTGAAGAGTATGCTACAAATGCTCATGTGAGTCAATGTGCTTCTTCTATTAATTTATATATATATCCTTTTTTTGCGGGGGAATTTTTATATATATACATGTACTATCTTTTCCAGCTGGTTCCATCTCAAATAAATAAATTATTCGCTGGTAAATCTAACTAGCTGGAATTCACATGCTTTCTTGTGCTATTGGCCTTTTCAAATAACAAAATGGAAACAACACATGTGTTTGCTTACTGTTCATCAAATATCTTATATAATCTGGCACGCAACTTTTTCTTAGGTCACTGTTCATTTGCTGAATGGCACAAGTGCAAAGGGCCAGCTGGTCTATCACCAGCCCCACTATGATCTCGCTTTGCTGAACGTTCAGGTGAATCAACCAATCAAGTTACCATCTTTTAATGAAAAAGATGTAGAATTTGCTCAGAAGGTTTTTCGGCTCGGAAGAGACAATTTCTTAAATCTAAGGATAACATATGCTAGAGCAGAATATGTGAATCCAACCATGTATGAGCGGCACCACAATGTGTATTTATGTTCTCCAGATGGCCATTGCAATGATAATGAGGTAATATATCATATTATGAGATAGTATTATATACATTTGTTACAATTTGAGTTTTGTTTGATGACATCTTTTTGTTCTATATTGCAATATACTGTTATAACATGTTTGTTGTTCTTGCAAACTCTCGTATGTTGCTAGTATGAATTGTTACAGTATGACAATGGGGGGCCGGTTATTGACTTTGGATGGAAAAGTTGTCGGAATGGTCAACGACCCTGAGAGATTTGAGTCTTTTATATCTTCTTTCATTTTGCTCAATTGTTTGGATTCATGGAGGAAATATCGGTACATTTTTCCTCTCAGTTCTGTCATGGTATCAATGAAAATGTATTCTCTCCTATTGTTTCTTTTTTTAGTTATTGTTAGGATTTGAACTATTTCTCGTAGTATCTATTTTATCATTTTTATGCAATTTAATGACCATAAAATTATGAAAGATTCTATAAAAAAGTGATCATTGTCGTATTTTATGTATATATATAGAGACATATGTTTGAATAAGTGGCTGTAATAAATAATTTAATAATAATAGTAATTTATAAGGAAATCATGAACTGGGTCTTTGATGGGGCCTAGACAAAAACAAACATGTAGAATCACACTGAGATGCTAGAGTACAAAATGGATTATGATGACAACTAGTTATAAGAAGGGTTCTGCTTTGCATGTGCTTGGCCAAGTTCTAGGGTAAAGTTTAATGAAAAACTATGTTTTAGGCTTTGCTCACATTTTTTATGGACAGTTTTCCTGAAGTCATCTTTTTTCATGGGGAGTTTCAAGTTAAACCTATGAGATATTTGTGAACAAATGTATTTTGTGATACTCAATTGTTCTCAGTCATAAGGAGATACTCAATTAATTCCCTCTACTATTTTGTGATACTCAAATACATTTGTCAACTACTATGAATGATTCATCCCCGTTGGGCCTTTCTAAACTCTATTTGAATCAAAATAATTGGTTATTGTTGTTTTTTCTTGACACATTAAGATAGAAGCTCGATTCCACCAAAGGTTGCTTATTTTGAAAATGTTACTTGCCCATGTATACCTTGCTTGAAATATACTAAATGATTATCTGATTTGATGTAGGCATTTTGCCCGGCCCCATCTTGGAATGGCGTTTAAGGCCATCGAACTTCTAGAACCTGCTCATATTGACATGTTGTGGCGTATGTATGACATTGATGACGGCCTTGGTGCTCAATTTCTCATGCATGTAGTGGTTAATTATTTGGCAATTGAACCCTAGGTGTCAAAGGGATCTAATGCTGAGACACTCGGAATCCAAAAAGGTGATGTTATTGAATCTATCAATGGAAAGCATGTTTTTACCACAATTGAGGTGGGTGTATTAATGAGCTGAAAATAAATTACATGCGTGATAGTTGGTGCCTTCATGGTCTTGACTGCAATGTTTTTTCTATGCAATTATTAGTTGGAAAATACACTGATGAGCACATGCAAGGGCCCTTCAGGTGCTGACGTTCATATTTCTGTAAGTATATCATAACGGCGGTTTGCTTGATCCCTGCCAACCATTTCTTTGTACCGATGTATTATTAACAAAATGCTAGCACTAAGAGATATGTTTCGCTAACTCCATAGGTTCAGGTGTTTCACACACTCAAAAAACAACGAAGCACCATAGAGTTCACTACAAATTTATCAGAACTTGGAGAAGTAATTACAAGCTAGGTACACATCTCCTCTTTTAACTAGCCCAATCTGCACATTATTATTTCAATTCTCTAGTATGTATATTCCATTTTATGTAGATATAATTATTATCCAGATATAGTGCTAGCACTAAGTATGTAAGTTTATGTGCATTGTGCGATATACTCTTATGTGACACCCATGTGATGTTTAAAATATCATACCACACACCATAAAGTATGCTAATATTTTGGAAGTTTATGGTTTTTGTAAATAGGTGGTGTGCAGCAAGTTGTGGAGAACAATGTTCAACCATGTTTTTTTTGCCAAGCATCCATCTTCCATATGTAGCCTTGGGAGTTTTAGGATTTTTTCAAACAAGAGATGCATGTCTGTGCTTGTACGTTTGTCGATTTGCGCTAACTTTGAGTTGTGTGACATTATGCAAAGAATGTGGAGTGAATATTGCTTGCACTTTCTTTCCGCAAAAAAATAATATTGCTTGCACTTTCACTCTCAGTTTTCTTTTTGGATAGGGATACAAAACTGTTCACACACGAACACGTCACCGTGTACCTTCAATGCCGACGGTGATGCAACGCAGCTTACGTCGAAGGAGACCCATCCGAAAGCGCGGTACGCAAGCAATCCGACAGGTGCTTTTCAGCACACCCGGGAGGGTCCCCGTCAGGGTGGGTGGCGGCTATGGGCTGCCCTAGGTCGGCCTGACCGCCCCTAGGGCCTCGAGATTCGCCGCCCTGCAAAAGAAGAACGAGGAAGAAGACGAACAAGGGAGAAGGATAAAAGATAAAAGATAAAAAGTGGTAGATGATTTGTTCGATTGTGTGTTGTTATGCAATCGGTCGTCACCTGTTACATATATATGAGTCGGCTGGACTTTCCGTACAAGAAAAGCACTCAAATCCCGTCCAAAATATCAAAAGATAACCTAACTCGGACTACGAGGGCCGGAACTTCCGGTCAGCCCGGAACTTCGCATATGGCTTCGGATCACGATGGTCCCAAAAGCAAAGTTGTAGATCTTGCAATGGAGAAAAATTCCTTAGTTGATCACTCTTTCATTTGAGGTCATCTTAATGTCGAAATCAGCCCCGCAAATTTGCAAATAATGTTGAAATTCCAGTTTTCGGGGTGCACCGCGTGCAAAGTTTCTGTTTAGCCTGGAACCTCCCCGGAAGTTTTGCCCGGAACTGTCGGGGCAGACTTATGCAGCACACTATTTTGGCTCTAAGTTTTGCATACGAACTCCGATTTAGACGTTTTTATATCAAAATCGACCGATTCGATGAGACGAAGACAATCCATGTAGAAACTTTTCCCATATGAGGCCATCTTGGGGGGCATAATCAGCCGAATAGTGTTCTGAATACAAAATCTCAGTACTTCAAACACAACTTCGGCCTTAGAGATGAGATCGGATGGCTACAACCCAAATATCATAGTTTCTCCTTTTGACGATACAGAACTTTCTCACTTTGAGCACTTTTCCATTTGAAGCCTTCTTAATTATGTTTTTGACCATGCCAAAATCTGGTGTGAACACATCACTAGTAGAAAACAGGGCTATTGTTCGCGCCCGGCCAGCCCATTAGTCCCGGTTCATCAAGAACCGGGACCCATGGGGGGTATTAGTCCCGGTTCATGAGCCCAGGGGGCCGGCCGGGGCCTCGTGGGCATTGGTCCCGGTTCGTCTGGACCCATTTGTCCCGGTTCTAGGCACGAACCGTGACCAATGGACCTTACTCCTGGCCCACATCCAATGGTACCGGTTCATGCCTTGAACCGGTATAGAAGGGGGGGCTTTAGTCCTGGTTCATGCCACGAACCGGGACAAATAATTTGCCTATATATACCCCTCGCCGCGGCAGAGCACTCCACAATGCTCTGTTTTTTCAATCCGGCAAGGAGAGGTCATTTGGGTGCTCTAGTTCACCTCCTATGCATATGAGGTGTTCGATGAAATGCCCAAGCCACACTAGTTAAGCTTTCTCCTGTCGAAGCTCGACCTCAGAGCTCCATTTTTTTCGAGATTTGTCTAGATTTAGCGGTCCGTCACGTATGCCCCGTCCCCGTTTTCACCGCCGTTGATCGCTCGCGCCGATCTCGTCACCGGCACCACCGTGGTGAGCCTCTTGTTCTTATCTTCTTTCTGATACTTGTCTGATTTTCTTACTTTAGATAGATATTTGTCTGATTTTCTTACTTTTGACACACATAATTATATATAATGCATGCAGATGAACCGGCAATGGATGTATGGTGACAGACACACCTCCGAGTACATTAAGGGCGTGCATAATTTTCTCGAAGTGGCTGAGGCAAACAAGCAGAATGGTTTTATGTGTTGTCCATGCACTAAATGTGGGAATACGAAGTCTTACTCTGACCGGAAAATCCTTCACACCCACCTACTTTACAAGGGTTTCATGCCACACTATAATATTTGGACGAGGCACGGAGAAATAGGGGTTATGATGGACGACGGCGAAGAAGAAGGGATGATGACAACTAGGTGCCCCCTGAATACGGTGATGCTGCAACGGGGGGAGCTGCTGAAGATCAAGAGGAACGAGATGACATGCCCGATGATGCTGCAACGGGGGAAGTTGCTGAAGATCAAGAGGAACCAGACGATGTGCCCGATGATGATCTCCGCCGGGTCATTGTCGATGCAAGGACGCAATGCGAAAGTCAAAAGGAGAAGCTGAAGTTCGATCGCATGTTAGAGGATCACAAAAAAGGTTGTACCCCAATTGCGAAGATGGCAACACAAAGCTGGGTACCGTACTGGAATTGCTGCAGTGGAAGGCGGAGAATGCTGTGCCTGACAAAGGATTTGAGAAGCTACTGAAAATATTGAAGAAGAAGCTTCCAAAGGATAATGAATTACCCGACAGTACGTACACAACAAAGAAGGTCGTATGCCCTCTAGGATTGGAGGTGTAGAAGATACATGCATGCCCTAATGACTGCATCCTCTACCGCAGTGCGTATGAGGATTTGAACGCATGCCCGGTATGCGGTGCATTGCGGTATAAGATCAGACGAGATGACCCTGGTGATGTTGACGGTGAGCCCCGCAGGAAGAGAGTTCCTGTGAAGGTGATGTGGTATGCTCCTATATTACCACGGTTGAAACGACTGTTCGGAAACAAAGAGCATGCCAAGTTGATGCGATGGCACAGTGAGGACGTAAGAAAGACGGGAAGTTGAGAGCACCCGCTGACGGGTCGCAGTGGAGAAAAATCGAGAGAGAGTACTGGGCTGAGTTTGCACGTGACCCAAGGAATGTATGGTTTGGTTTAAGCGCGGATGGAATTAATCCTTTCGGGGAGCAGAGCAGCAATCACAGCACCTGGCTCGTGACTCTATGTATGTATAACCTTCCTCCTTGGCTGTGCATGAAGCGGAAGTTCATTATGATGCCAGTTCTCATCCAAGGCCCTAAGCAACCCGACAACGACATTGATGTGTACCTAAGGCCATTAGTTGAAGAAATTTTACAGATGTGGAATGGAAACGGTGTACGTGCGTGGGATTAGCACAAACAGGAGGAATTTAACCTGCACGCGTTGCTGTTTGTAACCATCAACGATTGGCCCGCTCTCAGTAGCCTTTCAGGACAGACAAACAAGGGATACCACGCATGCACACACTGTTTAGCTGACACCGAAAGTATATATCTGGGAAGCTGCAGGAAGAATGTGTACTTGGGCCATCATCGATCTCTTCCGACCAACCATCATTGTCGAAAGAAAGGCAAGCATTTCAAAGGCGAGGCAGATCACCGGAAGAAGCCCACCATGCGTACTGGTGATCACGTACTTGCTATGGTCAATGATTTACACATAATCTTTGGAAAGGGTCCCGGCGGACTAGCTGTTCCGAGTGACACTGAGGGACACACACCCATGTGGAAGAAGAAATCTATATTTTGGGACCTACCCTACTGGAAAGACCTAGAGGTCCGCTCTTCGATCGACGTGATGCACGTGACGAAGAACCTTTGCGCGAACCTGCTAGGCATCCTGGGCGTGTATGGGAAGAAAAAAGATACAACTGAGGCACGGGAGGACCTGCAACATTTGCACGAAAAAGACGGCATGCCTCTAAAGCAGTATGAAGGTCCTGCCAGCTACACTCTTACCAAAGAAGAGAAGGAAATCTTCTTTGAATGCCTGCTTAGTATGAAGGTCCTGACTGTCTTCTCGTCAAATATAAAGGGAATAATAAATATGGCAGAGAAAAAGTTTTAGAACCTAAAGTCTCATGACTGCCACATGATTATGACGCAACTGCTCCCGGTTGCATTGAGGGGGCTTCTACCAGAAGACGTCCGATTAGCCATTGTGAAGCTATGTGCATTCCTCAATGCAATCTCTCAGAAGGTGATCGATCCAGAAATCATACCAAGGCTAAGGAGTGATGTGGTGCAATGTCTTGTCAGTTTCGAGCTGGTGTTCCCACCATCCTTCTTCAATATCATGACGCACGTCCTAGTTCATCTAGTTGACGAGATTGTCATTCTGGGGCCCGTATTTCTACACAATATGTACCCCTTTGAGAGGTTCATGAGAGTCCTAAAGAAATATGTCCGTAACCGCACTAGGCCAGAAGGAAGCATCTCCATGGGCCATCAAACCACTACACAATATGTACCCCTTTGAGAGGTTTTGTGTTGACTTCATTCCTGGCCTTAAGAAGATAGATCTCCCTAAATCGCGGTATGAGGGGAGACTGACTGGAAAAGGCACGTTTGGAGGGGAGACAATAATATGCAGGGACAGATATTCTTGGTCTCAAGCACACTCCACAGTTCTACAGAGCTCTACCTTGGTGACCCCTTATGTCGATGAACACCAGAACAGTCTGCGCTCCAAACAACCGGAGCAGTGCGACGACTGGATTACATGTGAACACATCAAGACTTTCAGCAATTGGTTGGAAACATGTCTCAGAGGTGAAAACACTGTTTGTGAGGAGCTATACTCGTTGTCCAGGAGACCATCTTCGACTGTAATGATTTGGAAAGGATACGAGATAAATGGGAATACATTTTACATGATCGCCCAAGATCAAAAGAGCACCAACCAAAAGAATGGTGTCCGCTTTGATGCAGCCACCGACAGGGGAAAGGACACATATTATGGTCACATAGTGGACATATGGGAACTTGACTACGGAGTAGATTTTAAGGTCCCTTTGTTTAAATGCAAATGGGTCAATCTGTCAGGAGCCGGGGTACAGGTAGACCCACAGTACGGAATGACAACAGTGAATCTGAACAATCTTGGGTACACTGACGAACCGTTCGTCCTAGCCAATGATGTGGCACAAGTTATCTATATGAATGACATGTCTACCAAACCGAGAAAAAGAAAAAAATAAGGAAGCGAATACATCATACGATGAGCCAAAGCGCCACATAGTTCTTTGAGGAAAAAGGGACATCGTGGGAGTGGAGGGCAAGACAGACATGTCCGAAGATTATGAAAGTTTCATGATATTCCTCCCTTCAAAGTCAAGGCTGACCCAAGCATCCTGATAAATGATGAAGATTATCCTTGGTTATGGCGCAATAAGGAAAGGAGACAAGCGAAGAAAAAGTGAAGACTTAGTCCACAACTATTATGATGATACCATGCCAACTTTCAACCTTTTCGTAGTTCATTTGAAATGTCTATTGTAACACACAAGTTTCCGTATGAAATCCTAATACTTCGAAAAAGATTGTCCATTTTGTACATGAAGTGCATCCAGTTTTTGCCGTAACCCACTCAACTTTCTTGCACATGCTATGTGGATGAAATGATGATACCATGCCAACTTCCAACCTTTTTAGAGTTCATTTGAAATGCTTTTCAATTTCTGGGTCTTATAGCTCAAAATAATCAGTAAATGCATGAAAAATAACCCTCTCAACTTTTTAGCACATGCTATGTGGGTGAAAGGGTTGAAAATTGATGATGTAAGTAGAAACCAAATAAAATAAAATAAACTCTAATAAAATATATAAGTAGAAACATAATAAACTTTTATAAATAAGTAGAAAGAATTATCAAAGTATTTTCTATGAAAAACATAAAAGCAAAAAGAATTTTCATAAAATAAATACAAATACAAAAAAATAAAATAAAATAAATAAGTATAAACAAAATAAACTTTTATAAATAAGTAGAAACAAAACAAAATAAAATAAAATAAATAAGTACTAACAAAATAAAGTAAAATAAAATAAACTTTTATAAAATAAATATGTAGAAACAAAATAAAACAAAATAAAATAAACTATAACAAAATAATAAAATAAAGCAACAAAGAAAACAAAAAAACTGAATTTTTTTTTAAAAAAATGCCACCTACTAGGCCACCACGGCCTGAATACGACTAGAAACCCAGCTAGTTGGGCCAGGATTTAGGCCCGCAGAAGGCCCAGCAGGCCCGCAGGCAGATACAATGTGTTTAGACCCGAAAGCCTGCATTTGAGAGGAGCTCGAGAGGGCAGCGGGAGTGGGGCTGATAAACCACTCTCGAGCTCCCTCAACTAGTGAGGTGGGACTAAACTTTCGTGCCGCGACGCGGGCAGCACAAGGCCTTTGGTCCTGGTTGGTGCCACCAACCAGGACTAAAGGTGTGCATTGGTACCGGTTCGTGGCACCAACCGGTACCAATGCCCACCCTTTAGTCCTGGTTGGTGCCACTAACCGGGACCAAAGACCTCTGCTTCCCGCCCTTTGGGCTGCTGAAAAGAGGCCTTTGGTCCCGGTTGGTGCCACCAATCGGGACTATCGTCCCGGTTTGTCTCACGAACCAGAACCAATAGCTTGTCTATATAATTGGCACTCGTCAAAATTTCATTCAGTTCTTCCCTGCTCCGATGCCACCACGCTGCCCTCTCCGCCTCACCCTCGCCGTCGTCGCCCCGCGCTGTCCTGCGCCGCCCCGACGCCGTCCCGCGCCGCCCCAACGCCGATGCCTCCCCGCGCCCCGTGCCCCCCGACGCCACCGGCCCCTGCCTCGCTCGTCGCCCGTCGCGCCGCCCCTCACCGTCGCCCGTCGCCGCGCCGCCCCTCATGCACCGTCGCCGTCGCCGTCCCCTTCCCGTCGCCCTCGCCGCGCCCCTCACGCCGTCGCCATCCGGTGAGCTAGATTTTGTTCATAGATTTTAATTTGTTCATAGATTTTTTTTCATAGGTTTAATTAGATGTGTAGTTAATTTAGATGTGTAGTAATTTAGATGTGTAGTTAATTGAGTTAGATTTTGTTCATAGATTTTTTCGTTATATTTTTTTCATATTGTGTAATTTGTTCATATTGTGGTGAGATTTTTTTTCTGTTAATAGATTTTTTGGTGATATTATTGTTGAAAATGCATGTTTGCATGTTCATATAGATGCAAAGATTGAATATGTCAAATTTTTATGATTTTTTTCTGTTCATAGAATTTTTATGATTTTTTTCTGTTGTAATTTTGTTCATAGAATTTTAATGATTTTTTTGTTCATAGAATTTTCTTTGTCAATTTATGTATATGTTCATATTGTGTATGTATAGAAAAATTGTGTATGATCAAATTCATTTATGTATATGTTCATATTTAGAGGAAAAAGTAGGAGAGGAAAAAGGAAAATAAAAAGAGAAAGTGTTTAATATAATTAGTTAGAAAAATAATAGACCTTATTTATAGTAAGTGCTTAATATATAGTTGAACTAGTTGATTTAATAAACTACTTTACTTTACTATAGAAGTAGTTTATTTTTAGTAAATACCACTTTATTTATTTATAGTAAGTGCTTAGTTGTTGATTTAATAAAACTACTTTATTTTATTATATATAGAAGTAGTTCCCGCATCGACGTCGACGATGCCTATCCCGCATCCTCGTCATCGACTCGGCGGTGGAGGCCTGCTTAATCAGGGCCATGTTCGGGACTAGGCTCCGCCGGGCTGGTATTGGGAGGTGCTACCTTCCGGGGGGCATAGGTTGGTGAGGAGCCAGCCCGTTGTTGACCCGATTCTTGTTTGGTGGCGGTCGCGTGGGCCAGTGACGGTGCCGAGGCTTCCGGACACCGCGGAGGTGGTATGTCACCGTGTCAGCAAGGAGGACGAGCACGTCAGTCGCTACATGGTTGCGTTGGAAGGCAGGTTTGACAATAGTTGGCAGGTTTATCAGGGATCTCACTGGAGCTATGATCCTGTGATGGTTCCTTATCTTTGGGTGTCCACCGCCTGCGACGATACCCGTCGGGCGCTACGGTTCTAGCTGTATTAGCGATGCTATATGTATGATAGTATTCGAGGAGTATTAGTGATAATATTTGACACAAGAGATGATGTACTTTTGCTTATAATTGAATGCATGCTAATTTGAATACTACTTTATTTTATGATTTGGTTTTGCTTATTGAATGCTTATATTGGAAAAGTACTCCTATTTTGAATGCTAAAACTCGAGAGCACTATGCAGAAATCTAGGAGCCTCCTCCATCATCCACGCCGTCGTGGGGGTAGCTTCTCCTTCATTCCCGTGTAATAATGCACTCGGGAATGAAAGGAGGAGCTACCACATCACCGATAGTCAACTCGTGATTAATATTAATGATCTAATTTAGGTTTTTTAGTACATATATTTAATTGTACAAGTTTAATATTTGAATTATGAACATAGGCCGGAAATGTCGTACTTGGACGACAAAAACCGCCCGGGGGAGTGCGACTGGTGCCATGACGACCGAGGTATGTGCGACAGGTTCCTTGAGCTGGACGAAGATCGGTGCTTCAGCATTAAGCTCGAGGAGACCTTCGATGTTGAAACAGTACGCAACGGCGACAATAGTTTTTTTCGTAATTAAGCACGACTTCAACTATTTTAACGTGTATTTTTCATCTTTTCCAATTTGACTAGCTTATCTCATGCTATGCAAGACGCTATGTCTGTGAGAGGATGGGTTTTGAAGACCATGAAAGTATGAAAACCAAAAAAAATCACCTAAGGACCCATCATGGTGTGGATTTTGAAGTAAAGTTGTACAATTCTGTGAGTGTAACCCATTTTGGTTGCAAAAATTGGGAAGCACTTTGCAAGATGTATGGTTTTGATGAGGGTATGCTTATCACCATGGATCTCAGTGATCCTATAATCGAGCAAGACAATATGGACATTTGGGTCCGTGTTGATACACTTCCAATTCTTCCCCCATGTGAGCTTCTTAAACATAGTTATTAAGTAATTTATATTGTTTATTTCAAAATAGTTGACAGCTTATTTCCATTGACGGCTTATTCTCATTCTTCAAAGAATGTGCGGAAGATGGTAGACAAAACCCACTACACCGATGGCTCCGAATTAACTTATAAGGAGAAAAATCATTTGATCGCATTTTGTACTGATCTTGAGAATTACAATATCTACAATCGAACTCCTCAACATTATGGTCAATACGTGCCACTAGTGCACATGTTGAACTATGGTAATTACCATGGAGATACCCTGGTAAGATTTTTTACTATTACGACATCTGTGCATCTTTTTGCATACTTCTAAAACTAGTACATCATTGCTAACTACGAAGTTATTAATATGTTTTTCAATAGATAATCCTGAAATGATTGTGTGCCTCATCTAATGTATACGCACGGTCGCCTTGATGTTTTGAACATACAACCAGGTTGTCCTATGAATCTCAACTGTCCATACCAGATTTTTAAAAGAAGTGGAGACATGACAATCAAAGAATGACAAAAAATGTATGGACAGTCGTAAGGAGCTTCTTGGAAGCAAAAGGAAGCGAAGCGCAAGAATTGGAGACAGGATGATCTCCATTCTTCATAATAGAGAGTTAGGGTTTATATTGTTTTATGCTATTTTATCTTAAGTGTGTTTAGGTCCTACCTGATACTGATGATCATGTGCTAAGAACAATTATGTAGGGTTGGGTTCGATGACTATGAGTATGATGATCGTATGACTTGTTATTAATAACTAGTAGAAGTTGTATGATGATGCATGATTAGTAGGACTTTGTTATTATATATGATGATGTATGATGCGAGCATGAAGAGTTATTATATATCAGCGGGTGAAATGAACATAGCAGTAGCGTTGGTAAACCAAGCACGAAGATATAAGACATGACACTTCTCTCTATTAGCTAGCTAATAAAAACCTAAATTAACCCCCAAAACCCCTAAACCAGCCACTTTCAAAAACAAAACCTCAGCTGCAGCTAGCTTATGACGCGTGGATGCCTTTTGGTCCCGGTTTATGTCACCAACCGGGACCAAAGGCCCCCCTGCTTGGGCTGCCCGCAACGGCCACATGGAGGCCCATCTGTCCCGGTTCGTGTAAGAACTGGGACTAAAGGGGCGAGGCATTAGTAACGACCTATTAGTCCCGGTTCAAGAACCGGGACTAGAGGCCCTTACGAACCGGGACAAATGCCCTGTTTTCTACTAGTGCATGCCCTCCTGTTTTTCGGCAAAGCTTGTGTGCCGAAAAATAACTTCCGCATAGCTTGTTCTAAAGACAATGTCAACACTCCATTGGCCATTTTGCATGTTCTTAGGACGATAAGTATATATCGGCCATTGCTTGTTTGAACCTATTGATGCAAACTTGGGTGAAAACTTCTCAGCTTCTATAACAATCCGGTGATAAGATTCCATAGATCAAAACCATCCTCCGAACCATATTATTGTTCACCCTTTCGCTAGGATTTTGCAGATAATCAAGAATGAACTTCCTCCAATCCTTACTTCGCCTGCATAAAAGTTTCATTAGTGGCCCAAGCGGTGGGCTTCGATTCGGCCTTACCTATGTTGACAAGACCTAGCATCGGCTATTGATAGAAATGCAATACACCATGGTTAACATAGTAGCCGGATGCTTGCTGTGCCAACTCTTTTGAATTGTCATGTCTAGATATATGAACAATTTTAAAGCAACCCAAGGTAAATCTTGCATCTAGACATACCAAATGATAAACTATAAGTGATTCGTCAAAACATTGATAACCCTTGGATATTTGTTGCACTACTAATAACGAATCACCGGAAGCCTCAATATGTATAGCACCTATAGCAAGGCAAAGCTCCAATCCAAATGACAATGCATATTCGGCTTTGATCATTGTGCAAAAATATTTTAAGCGGCATGAGGCTTCACAAAATAGCTCCATATGGAGATAAATAAACAACACCAACACCTTGGCCATTGCCACAAATTTAACCGTCGAGAATAATATCCATAGTACTAGAAAGACAAGGGTAATATCAATGAACATGTACCTTGTTTTGGCCTCTAATTGAACTAAGGACGATGTTAGGATACTACATCAGCCATTCTTTGACATATTCTTAGGGCGATAGATAAATATCGGCCATTAACATAAGGTCCATGTAGAATTCATTCACCAAATCATGTATAGCCGAAATAAACAAATGAAATAGCAATCAAATATTTCGGGCCTTTGGATTAGCAAGAAAAAATGTAGCTAATAAAATGTATAGAGATTTGGTAATACCCTCTCATGATGCAAAAAATTATGTCGCTTCCATGGATCAAAATAAATCCAGGGAGGGTAATTGATCATACCTGATGATGAATTCCATGGAAAAGGCATTAATGGTATGGTTGAAGAATATGGATGATTTGCTAACCGAAGATTTTGATGTTGTTGCCCACCTTCGGCTTAATTGTTTGTTGCTTTCATTCTTTTCCTTCTTCACTTTTATTGTACTTGTTGCCATAGAAACATGCACATCACTTTTGTTTTGATTGATCTTCTTGAGAACCCATGCCATGTTCTTCTTTCTCAGCTCTTATGCACTAAGATTTTGTAATTCCTTCTTTTGCTAATATGATAAGCCGAGTGGGCATCTTGGCTGTGATTCTGTTTTAACCAATGGCAATTATTTTTTGGCCCTGTGCACTCTCAACTTCTTTTCTTCGGATTTGGCACTTTGACTCTCAACAATTGATAGCTTCATTTCATTACCTTTAGCCAACATCAACATTTTATCTGGCTCTTTTTCATTTGAGATCAATTGTGAAGTAGCACTCTTACGACCATCTCTTTTAACACGGTACACTTGTTTGACCACCTCTTTCTTCTTCTTTGAGCTCCGGACCGATTTCTTATGATTGAAACAGTCTTTAACATATGATTGTTCAAATGTTGATCTTCTCGGAGATGCATAATATTGGTGAGAAGGTCTAAAATAAGATGGAGAGTGTGCCCTTGTATCATACATGTCCCATGATGGATATGGATCTACATGAGCATAGGGATGCATCCACGACATTGGCACTGGAGGCCCAAAATAAGGATATGAATATGTTGCATTAAGATGTTCACTTTGATAATACCGATCCTCATATTTGCGCCTTGGGGGTGATCTTGGTTTCTTTGCATGATTTGGCCGATAAGAATTCTTCTCTTCACTCTTCTTTTGATATTTATCCAATAGTTTAGCGAATGTGATTTTTGATCTCTTACACTTGCGCTTATTTTGGCCTTTGTTTTCCTTTGGTTTGCTTTCATCGATCACTGGATTTGCTTGCTGCCCCCCAGTCCTTGGCATCTCCATTATAGCTTCGATGGAATTCTCACCCTCAAGATTATGTTCATTATGCTCTTCAACAACTTCTTTACTTGAAATCTTGATCCCATCACCTGCAGTTTTTACCTCCTCTTTAAATGGATCGGCTTGAAGTAGCCGATGCAAAAACTTTTTGCCATCGGGACCAATCGGAATAGACTGGTTATCTCTTGGTGCTTCAACAAACTTCAATCGTCCTTTTTCAATGGCTGATTTAAGTATTTTAATAAACATGTTGCAATCCTCAAAATTATGCTTGGACGAATCATGCAACTTACAATACATTCATCCTTGAACTGATGGCTTGACATGGTGATCAAGAATTCTAATATAATTATTTCTCAACAACAAATCAAAGATTTGATCACACATGTTTGAGTTGAAGGTATACCTTTTATCTTTTAGCCGGTCTTGATGTGAGAACGGCTTTGGAGTTAAGCAAACGAATGGTTCAAATTTGGAATATCCCCATTCGGCTATGAATTGTGTTTTGCACCCTATCTCCGATGTATTGGATTAAGATATTATATCAGCATCGGATTTCTCAAAAGAATTTGACCTTGGCTTTAAATTTCTGAAACAAAAATAGTTAGAATACACATGTCCCAATTGAGACCAAATGCAAGCCAAGTATGAAACAAGCAAAGCTATCCAATTAGATATGAAATTTTGATAAAGCAATGGGGAAAACTTTGGCTGCAATAATAGGTCACTATCGGTCTTTATAAATGGCACAATAGGTTAACCGATATGCTCTATAATAGTTTTATTGCTAACAAGTAAATTTCCCTTCTTCATTGGTCTTTCAAAATTATTTATAAGATCTTTTATAATAGATGTATCAACAATAAAGTTCCGACCAAATCTGAAAATAGGTAAATCACTTGCTAGACATACCTCTTTGAATATGTTGGGAGAGCATGACAATGGTGTAATTTGAATGATACTTTGTTCCGCTTTAAGTTGGCTCCCCAACGCCTTGGCATCCTCTTTTTCTTCAATAGATTCGGCAGATATAATATTTGATTCGGCTTTTTTAATAACCGAAACCTGAATCAATAATTTTATCTTTTCAAATTTCCAAGGCCTTTCGCTCTTGTCTAATTTTAGCCCACATCTCAGCTTGGCGAGATTTAAACTTTTTCATCTCAATTTCAATCCACTCCTCATGAGATTGTCCCCCAATACTTTGAGACTCTTCCGGCAATGAGGTGTCGAAACTTTGCAATTTTTTAGGGGGTACACTGGATGGTACAACACTGGGAGAATGCATCATTTGCCCAACTCTAGCTTTTATAGCAGCAAAATCATGAGGCTTCCCGCCTTCTATTAGTTCCTGTCGAATGGAGTTGCACAAATCCCAAGAAAATGTAAGCTTGTTCTCAATTACCCAGTCTGGATATGGTTGCCCCCCCCGATGCTTTTAGACTCTTTCGGCAATGAGATGTTGCCGAAATTTCGTAATTGTGTAGGGGGAACATGATATGCCACGGTAGTAGGTGAAGGCATTTGTGCTCCTGTAGAAGTTTCACTTATTCAGCCATGACCATTAAGGTGTGGAGCCGAATTATGGACATCAACAGTTGCGTATGGTGCCAAAAAACTAGTAGGATGAGGTGTAGCATACGATGTTTGAAGGTAATTGGCTGAATAACTAGTAGTAGCATGGCCAATTCCCGTATCCACCGACATGTTTGGATTAACATGTTGCAAATTAGTTGCCGATGGATAAAAGGATGAAACACTATGTTGCACACCATTCAAAGTTCCTACATGGGGTGTTTCAACTTGATTAAACGAACTCATCATGTTGTTCATAGGCATATAGATTTGTGGGGTTGCCGATGCATGAGAGTTGCAATACATATGTTGCATGTTGCTAAAATTATATAAAGTTGAAGCATGAAGATTATTCTGAATCGGCTGTTGCACATAATTAGATGCATGATTGATAGAACTAGGGCTAGCCAATACATTATGTTCATCTAGACGATCTAGCAACAACATATGCATTATTTGCATCTACGTAGGTGAATCGGATATTCATATTACCTTTGTAGATCGCAAACCCTAGATGACGATCTCTTCGTAGCAAGAACAGGCCGGAGACTGTTCAAAGCTTCATCCCCAGCGGAGTCGCCAAAAAGTGTGTTCGCACGCGAACATGTCACCGTGTACCTCCAACGCCGAGGATGATGCACCGCAGCTCACGTCAAAGGAGACCCACCCGGAAGCACGGTACGCAAGCAATCCGGCGGGTGCTTTTCGGGACCCGAAACCCCACGCGCCCGGGAGGGTCCCCGTCAAGGTGCATGGCGGCTATGGGTTGCCCTAGGTCGGCCTGACCGCCCCTAGGGCCTCGAGATTCGCCTCCCTGCAAAAGAAAAATGAACGAAGAACGATGAAGAAGAAGAATAAGGGAGAAGGAGAAAATATAAAAGATAAAAAGTGGTAGATGATTTGTTCGATTGTGTGTTGTTATTCAATCGGCCGTCACCTCTTACATATATATGAGGCGGCTGGACTTTCCGTACAAGAAAATGACTCAAATCCCGTCCAAAACATCAAAAGATAACCTAACTCGGACTACGAGGGCCGGAACTTCTGGTCAGCCCGGAACTTCCGGGCTAAAATTACATCAAGTTTCCCTCTTGCACAGCTCCTGCAGGTCGCATATGGCTTCGGATCGCGATGGTCCCAAAAGCAAAGTCGTAGGTCTTGCAATAAAGAAAAATTCCTTAGTTGATCACTTTTTCATCTGAGGTCATCTTAATGTCGAAATCGGCCCTGCAAATCTGCAAATAATGTTGAAATTCCATTTTTCGGGGCGCGCCGCGTGCAAAGTTTCTGTTTAGCCCGGAACCTCCCCGAAAGTTTTGCGCGGAACTTCCGGGGCAGACTTATGTAGCACACCGTTTTGGCTCTAACTTTTGCATACGAACTCCGATTTAGACGTTTTCTATATCAAAATCGATTGATTCGACGGGACGGAGACAATCCGTGTATTAACTTTTCCCATGTGAGGCCATCTTGGGGGCATAACCAGACGAATAGTGTTCTGAATACAAAATCTCAGTACTTCAAACACAACTTCGGCCTTAGAGATGAGATCGGATGGCTACAGCCCAAATATCAAAGTTTCTCCTTTTGACGATACGGAACGTTCTCACTTTGAGCTCTTTTCCATTTGAAGCCTTCTTAATTATGTTTTTGAGCATGCCAAAATCTGATGTCGACAAAAACATTCGCGTTGAGAGAGGTGGTTTGCATGCAAAAGAATGATTGGTTATTTGACACTAATGTTGTGTTATAATTTATTACAGGTCCTACAGACTCTTGAACTGGCTGCCAGATCGAGGACAGATGTTTCTATAGTGTGGCATACTGTGATGGATACTTACCCGTGACCATATGTAGTATTCTAGATTTATTAGAAATAAAACCTTTATCTGTAATTTAGTGCCTTGGTTCTCCAAAGTAGAAGCTCCTTGTGAGATTTTCTGTACACCATATTGAAACCCCTATTAGGCCTTGTATAATGGGAGGTGTTTAGAGAGATGCTTAGAAAAATAAACCGGGTTTTTCTAAAGCATCAGTGCCTATTTCTACTGGAGAGACGCCTAGTTAAGCGTCTATCCTGTACAAATAAGCACCGGTGCTTAAGAAAAGCCTGGTTTATTTCTCTAAGCACCTCCTCTAAGCACCTCCCATTGTACAAGGCCTTAGTGCCCGAGGAAGCGTTGTTTGTTACCTTATCCATTTGGTGGTCAACAAGGACAAGTTCATATGAGTAAGCACGAGGAGGAGCAAGTATCTTGGCTCATGAACTTTCTAAAAAAACACTAGTACTAATTCTTAATTGTCTTGCTGGTTTGTGGTAATTCTTTCCCATAGTGATCTGACTATAAACACATGTAAACACATGTATATTTTTTCAGTTACAAGTAGATGAAATTTCCAAGTTCCAAGTGTAAGCTGGCATACATACGAGCTTGTCCACTATTAAACCACTACCGGAATCGCACCCTATGCCGACGGCCAGGGCCGTCGGCATATCCCTGACTAGCCGTCGGGACAGGCCTATGCCGACGGCCCCCGTCGGCATAGGGCCGTCGGCAACATATCTGTCGGCGTAGCTAGGATGACCGTCGGCATAGAAAGGCCGTCGGCATAGACCCTATCCCGACGGTGGCCGTACATCTATGCCGACGGCCCTGGCCGTCGGCAACGCCATCGCCTAACGGCGGCTGCCGTCAACTGCTGACCAACGGCGACTCGCCACGTGGCACCTCTATGCCGACGGCCTGCCCGTCGGCATAGTACTAAACTATGCCGACGGCCAGGCCGTCGGCATAGAGGTGCCACGTGGCGAGTCGCCGTCGCTCCTGGGGCTTGCCTATGCCGACGGCTAGGCCGTCGGCTTAGTTTAGAACTATGCCGACGGCTAGGCCGTCGGCATAGACGTGCCACGTGTCGGCAACTGGGCACTCCTGGGGCAAAACTAAGCCGACGGCCAGGCCGTCGGCATAGACGGCCACGTGTGAGCCATTGGGAGCTCACGCCAGGCCTATGCCGACGGCTAGGCCGTCGGCATAGTTTCTGTCCAGTTTTTTTTTCTTTTTTCTGTTTCTTTTCAGCTCAATTCATTTGAATATACACAGCATATATAAGAAGCAGCATATATAAGAAGCAACATCACGTAACAGTAAGGAGCAGCATCACACATCATAAGAAACATCGCAAAGCATAAACATATAAGTATCATCACCACCAAGCATATAAGAATCTCACAAACAACAATAAGATAAGAAACATCACAAGCATATAAGTATCACAACATCGAGAACCGCCACAATGTGACCCAAAGGCTTAAGCGCCAGGACGTCGAGCACCGCGGAGGTCGTCACTGCCAAGAGCGCCGAAGCCCAGGTCGTCAGTGCTTCCGCCAACGCTACCGCCAAGACCGCCTCCACCTCCGCCTCCGCCTCCGTGGATCGGAGTGGTCGGGCTCCGTGTCTCCGGAGTGCTGCGAAGACCACCGCCAACGGAAGATCCACCTGTTCCCTGGATGTTGAAAAGACATATTAATGGGATATATGACTATGTTGAAAGGCATGACATGCTTTGGGTGAATAGATTGGGGATGAACTAACCGGCGAGGGGCCAGCGTTCTGTGCCACAAACTCCTCAAAGGTCAGCAGCACTAGTTGTGCTGGAGGGCATTGTGCTGGCTGCAACTGAGGATACCTGTCGGCCGCCATTTCCTGAAAAGCCTGCTCCAGCTGGCGATCCCTCTGCACTTGGTGTTCATGAAGCCTCTGATGCCACGCCATGGTCTCCTGGCGTGTGTACTCCAGGTAGGCCTACGGTATGACATGATGGAACTCATAAAACTACTAGATGCGGAAAATAAAGTGAGCAATGAAGATAAGAGGGAAAATACTTACAGATTGTTGCTCCTGAAAGAGGGACTGTGAACTGGACACTGGCTGGCTCGTGCGCTGGCTCAGGCTCGGGTCGATCCGATGGAGCTGTGTGTAGGAGATAGTCGGAGTGACCATAGCACCGAGAACCGCCTCCCGACCGTGCTCCTTGGGCCCCATGCTCACCACCGCCCTGTCGTCCAGATCCGCCGCAATGGGGTCATGTGTGTCAGGATGTAACTTCAGATACGCTGCGGAGTAGGCCTCCTTCCTCCACGCGGTCTTCTTGCCGTAGTACTTGGGCTCGCCAGGCTTGGGGTCCTTCCGCGTATGGGCGATCTCCCACGCCTGCATGTGTGAGAGCGGCCGCTTCAGTTTCTCCTCCTGCACCACCAAACAGATGTTAGTCATACATAAGAAAGTGATGGTAAATAGAAGAAGAAGAATGTTTAATGGGGTTAGTCATACATTAACTGCCTTGTGGAGATAGTGGTTTCAGTTTCCCTGAGCATGTACTCCCTCCTTCCCTCGATTAGCCTTATTTTTGATTCTCATAGCCGCCCAGGCTCCAGCCTCATCACACCAAAGATCCACCAATGCTGCCCAGGACTCGTCTTTTCCATAACACCAATTTGGACACACCTACATAATAAAAGCATAATGGCATGTCAACATGAAACGGTAAATGTACCACATGGTAATGAAAGCATAATGAAAGAATAATATATGAAAGCATAATGAAAAATCTTTTATACTTACCGCCAAGTACTCGGGCCTCTCCAAGGTAATGCCCATCCTCCGCGCTTCTTCCTTGGTCATATTCACACCAAGAACGTCGTGGTAGTATGTCAAGATGGCCACATAGCGCACCTTGTACTGCATCTGGCGGGCCTTCTTCTTGCATTGGCGCAGCACGATCTAGTCCGCTCTAGCCCTGTGCTCCGGAAGAACTCGATAGAATTTCTACAATCATGCATGAAACAAGAATGGAAGAAGCCATGAGCTAAATCATTCATGAAACTAGAATGGACTTGTGCTTCTAAAGAGAACTCACCCAGAAAGTAGTGATCACGGCCTTGGCATGGGTCTCATGGTCCGCGTGGAGGGCCGCTTCCCGGTGGTCCCAGCTCGTGGCCAAAACCCGACGGTCCGGCTGCCTGACTGGATCCGGACAGTACAACCCCGACCAGTATAACTTCAGCAAGATGGTGATGAGGCCGTTGGGAATACGGACCCCTTTAGAATATATCCAGTTGCTGCAAAATAATGAACTATTAGCATGTGACAAGCAAAATAAATAACAACCGGAATATGCATGTGACAAGCAAAATAATGAACCACTTACTCTTTTCCCGTGGGCTCAATGAGCCACTTCTGCTCCTCAGTAGCAGGAACCTGCTTTGGTAGCTTTGCGTTGCCACGCAGCCATCCCTTGTTGTCAACCCCCTTCCCGTCACCACCATCATCCCCGCCACCACCCCCCTCCTCGCCTGCCTCCCCCTCCCC
>NC_041389.1:33833423-33838780 GCF_002162155.2 Triticum dicoccoides | reverse complement strand
TCCTCCTCCTCCTCCTCCTCGCCTGCCTCACTAGAGGAGGGTACCTCACTAGAGGAGGGCCTCGAAGACAACACCCCTAAGTCGGTGAGGGTGCGCTCTTTCTGGCCGCGACCCCCTGTAGTGGCTCTCCCCCCAGCACCTCATCCTCTAGAGGCTCTCCCCCCGCCCCCTCCTCCTCTAGGGGCACCTCTCCCTCGACCTCCCTGTGAGGAGTCATCGTCAAGTAGCCGAGGGGGAGGATTACGTGCTCGACCACTCCGACTAGGCAGGCCGACGACCTTGCGTAGGAAACCCACGCCATCGGCCTTCCCCTTGCCCATGTTCCACGAACCTGCATTGAAAAGAGAAAAATCAATTAGTAAATTAATGAAATGAAGAAAAAGGCATGATAATAAACACATTAATAAAAATGCATAAAAAGGCATATTCCTAAACTATAGAAAAAAAAGACTTGAAACGTACATCTGCTAGAACCCATATGAATCATCACTGTTGTAACCTCTTTCTCGGTCCGTCTCATCATCACTATCAATCATATCATCTTCGTTGTCCGACGGAGGTGGAGGCTCTTCCTCGTCGTCAGCGTCTTCGTTTAACTTTTCTAGCATAAGTATGCCATTTTCATTGACAATGGTCTCACCATCATTCCGTGCATCGTCGACGTTTGGGTCGACATCATCATCACCCAATGGTCTAGCATCATCGTTTCTAACCACATCATCATCATCATCATCATCATCAGGTTGCTCTTGATAGAACACTCCCTCGTATGTCATGGGGTTAATGTTGTAGTAATCGTCTTCATTCGGGTATGGTAGCTTACCATGTGGCGACACCTTGAACACAACTTCCCAACCCTTTAGATACACTTTCTGGCATGGGTAAGGCAAATAATATACTTGTCTAGCTTGGGTAGCCGCAATGAAGAGATCGGCTCCGGCATAGATGGTTGATGGTTTAACTTCGACCAAACCAATGGAAGGCGTATGTTTTACCCCCTCCCGTGGATCGAACCATCGGCATTTGAACACAGGCAGACTTAGGGTCTCACGCCCCTGGCGGAATTTAACCTCGTATATATTTTGTACCCTTCCGTAGTAGTCTACTGAATTTTGACCGGGGGTGTACACTCTAGTATTTATAGTTTTCGGATCGGGGCGGCTGTTTTGGTGCTCCTCTGTATGGAAGCGATACCCATTCACATCATACTTTGTACATGTCATGACGGCAGGGTCAAAACCCATGGAAACCCATCTCAATTCATCATCCATAGATATGTTCGGATCTTTTGCCTACAAGTATAATGGAAATTGTTGTGTGCATTAGTTCGGTTAACTAATAAATTTTGAAGTAGGTATTTAATAGGGGAGTGTGGAAATTTACTTTCTCCATGAACCAAGCAACAAAATTTTTACGTCCAGGGTTTCCATGATGGAGAAGAGTAAGTGCCTCCGCCTTAGTAGGAGGATTCACTCCCGTCCATTCCTCTTGAACGAAATCACTAAAAAAAGATAAGCGGTGTTAGACCGGGACTAAGTGAACATGAAACATGATGATGTGGAAGACATAAAGGAATGGTGTAGTGGTATTACCTCATCCACACTTCCTCAACTTCCTTGATGTTGTGCAAGATATAGAACATGAGGTCCTCCCACTCTTGTCGTGGCATGTTATAAGATTTCGAGGCCCCAGCCCTCCCACCTTGCGCGTTGAATAGATCGAGCCTGGGTTGATAATTGGGCTCTTCTATATTGTATCGAGGCACCTTGTTATGAAGATGGGGAACGTGGTCTGGATAGTATGATGTCCTGAGGTCTGACACCTCCTCTAGGATAACTGCCTCAGCTATGGAAGCTTCAATCTTAGCTTTGTTTCCACATTTCCGTCGGAGATGCTAATTCTGCCTCTCAGGGCCGTACTGCCACCGATTTTGTACAGGTCCCCCCAACAATACCTCGTTCGCGAGGTGCAGAATGAGATGTGTCATCGGAGTAAAGAAGCCTGGCAGAAAGATCTTCTCTAGCTTGACTATCAACTCCGGTGCCTTATTATGCAATTTTTCAATCACCTCTTTACTTACTTATTTAGCACAGAGCGTGCGGAAGAAATGGCTAAGCTCGGCAAGCACTCGCCAGACATGCTCGGGGACATAGCCTCGAACCATCACCGGCATTATCCGCTCAATACATACATGGTAGTCATGACTCTTCAGGCCGGTCACTTTGCCCGTTGAAAGATTGACTTCCTTACTTATATTCGATGCATAACCATCGGTGAACTTCAAAATTTGTTTCAGCCAGATAAGTACTTCTTTTTTTCTGGCGGTTTAAGGACAAAGTCAGCATCTGGCTTGAACCAGTTTTTTCGACCGCCTGTGGGAGGCTTCATGTTCAGGCGTGGTCTATCACAAATTCTCTATTGATCGGCTCTAGCTTTTACGTTATCCTTCGTCTTATCAGGAATGTTGAGGATCGTGTGGAAAAGGGACTCTGCCACATTCTTTTCGGTGTGCATCACATCAATATTGTAAGGAAGTTTGAGGTCCTTGAAATAGGGAAGCTGCGAGAAGGGGGTAATGTGAGTCCATTTGTGCATCTCACCATATCCCTCGAAGCCTTTGGCTTTGGCTTTGCCTTTGCCTTTGACTTTAGGCTTGAGAGCTTTTAGCTGAGCAAGAACATCTGCCCCCGAAAATGTTGGAATCTCGATTACTTCATGAACAACCCGGCCTTTCGTGAAGTTCTTCTTGTCTTCCCTGTCTGGATGGTCTGGAGGGAGGAACTGTCGATGCAGGTCAAAGGCTACATACTTGCCACCCTTACTCAGCCAAATCATTCGCAGAGCCTGCATGCACATTGGGCATGGCATCTTACCACTTGTACACCATCCGCAGAATAGAGCATAGCCGGGAAAGTCATGCATGCAATAGTGCAACCAAACTTTCATCAAGAAATTTCTCTGCAGATCCCGGTCGTATGTCAACCTCGGAAAGTACCAAGAATGGTGCAAGGCATCCACAAGCGGCTGCATAAACACACCCAATTGCTTCCCCGGGTAGTCAGGCCCCGGAATGATGAGCGACAAGAACATGGTCTTCCGTTGCATTAGGGCACCGGGAGGAAGATTGAGCGGAATTACAAACACAGGCCAGCAGCTGTATGGATTGGACGACATACCATATGGATTCAACCCATCACCTGATATGGCTATTCTGACATTCCCAGCCTCGGCTGCTTCCTCGGGGTATTCTTCATCGAATGACTTCCATGCTTCCCCTCCCGATGGATGTACGATTTTTTTTGGATTGTACCTTATACCTTCCTTGTGCCACTTCATCATTTTGGCAGACTCCTTCGTGATGAAAAGGCGCTGCAGTCTTTTTATAAAATCAAGATACCGAAGAACCTTAACGGGGATGGTTAGCTGCTTTTTCTCACCATCCTCACCGACCACCTCAATGTACCGAGACGAACCGCACTTCCTACAGTACTTGTCATCCGCATACTCGTGCCTAAACAAAAGGCAATTCTTCGGGCAAACATCTATTTTCTCATAATCCATAGAGAGTGCCTTCATGATTTTCTTTGTATCGTACATGCTTTTCGGCAGTTCATGACCCTCAGGGAGGCTGTTAGCCCATACACCCAGGAATGCTTCGAAGCATTTCTGGCTACAGCCGTACTCAGCCTTGACTGCAATCAGTTGCGAGATGGCATCCAGCTAAGATATTTTCGCACCCGCATAAAGAGGTTTCTTCGACGAGGCCAAGACCTCCAAGAAGGCCTTTGCGGTTGCCTCCGGCTCCTCCCGTTCATTCTCTAAAGGTGTCGCATTTGCCGTTTCTGCAACAATGACATCATCTAGCATGTCCCTGACCCCATCGTCCTCATATCCATCGATGCGTTGTCGCATCACCTCCTCTCTACCACGGTCCTGCTCGGCTATGTTTATCGGCGGCATGTCAAAGTTTGGCATATATCCGTGCGTGCGAAGGTGCTCACTCATGTCCGTCTGATTTCTACGGTGACGTCTGGCACATCTCGCACAGGGGCATGGTGGGATAATTCTCATTGGACGACGGAATATCTCCTTTAAATACACATCGGTTTTCGCGATCCACTCTGATGTTACTCGATTCCGACGGATAAAACCACTGTACATCCACTGATTATCTGCCATCCTCTGCTTTTTTGCAACCCACACAACATAATTAAGGATTCACTTAAATTAATCACATCAAATTTTCAGTTTCTACCGCGTTTAATCCACCTACATCTCTAATAGGTAAAGATGGGTCCTAATCCCACCCGAGGATGTGTAGATTGAGTACGTTCTCCATTCTACCCTGTTTCGAGACAAAATTTCGGCAGCACCTCCCCGATGTTCTCCAGATACACGTCTCGGCAAATAGCTGAGAGAATGTACTCCGGAGAACAATGGGGAGGTGCCGCCGAAATCCTGTCTCGGAACGGGGTAGAACATGGAGAACATACCCAATCTACACATCCTCGGGCTGTCCATGGAAAACGCTGGACAATCTGAAAGAGCTGCGGTGATAAATATGCAATTGAATGCATATTTATCGATGCAACCCTTTCGGACGGGAGACGCCTAGGTTACGTTAGTTGACTTGAGAATGAAATCTAGTGATGTGAAAAATTGGAGGAGATGGACTTGTAGCTCACCCTCGGCTGTAGAGGAAGTACTCGAACAGCAGAGGGATGCTCAGGGGGACCAATGCGTCGGACAACGGTCACTCCAATGAAATGCGAAACCACAAAGCCTGCAAATTCCATCGCGACAAAAAATTAGAACATCACAACTCATAGAGCATATTTAAAACATTTAAACATGCATTCATTTATTTTTGCATCATGTAGGCAAAAAAACTAACAACATTAACAATATATTCATCATCGTCATCACATATTCATCATCATCATTATCACCTATTCGTCTAACCAAATTTTTTTACTACCTATATTCATCATCGTCATCACATATTCATCATCGTCATCACATATTCATCATCGCCATCACATATTCATCATCGCCATCACATATTCATCATCGTGACCAATTTTTTTTCAAGGTATGCAACATATAGCATCTCATCTAACCAAATTTTTTTACTACCTATCTCACTATCTATCTAACTATCTACCTATCTAACTATGTATCTAACTATCTAAATACCTACCTAAATACCTATCTAACTATCTATATCTAACTAGCTACAAAATTACTAAAAACACTAAAAACTTCAAAAAAAATCACCTTCGAGAGGGCCGGCCGGAGTTGGGGCGGGGAGGCGCGGGGTAGGGGCGGGGCGGCCGGCGCAGGGTCGGGGCGGGGCG
>NC_041389.1:33831300-33832393 GCF_002162155.2 Triticum dicoccoides | reverse complement strand
GCGCGGGCGGCGGCAGGCTCGGGGTCGGCGGTGGCGTGCTCAGGGCGGGCGGCGGAGGTGGTGGGCGGCGGCGCGGGTGTGGGTCGGGGAGGAAGGGGGAGATGGCGAATGGCCGTCGGCATAGGCCTGGCCCTTTGCCACGTCATCGATCCGTGGACATGTGCGCCGCTATGCCAACGGCTCATAGATAATTTGCATTTTTTTTTATTTTTTATTACGACATATGTGTGACTCTCAGCACACTGTAAAAAATAGTCCCACCTCGCCCAAAGACAAGCATAGGAGGGCCCACCGTAACACCTGGCGGCACTGCTACCCCCCTCCGGTACCCAGTCCCGTCTAACCCTAACACAAACGACCGCCGGATCTAACTCTTTGACTTCCGCCGGACTGGGTCTGGCCGGTGGACCTTTTCACATGGTTGTCGTAGCCCAGACCATAGCTGCACACCCCAACACCATTCCGGCCCAACCCACCCAAAGATACCCTCCGTGTCGGCCTGACGTGGCCGTTTCCCCCCTCCAGGACACGGCGGCAGCCACGCCCGTGTGGTCTACACGGCAGGACGGGGGCCCTGGGGGAGTAGTAATGCCACCGGAGCGTCGCACCGGGCCCTCATACATGCGGGGTGGTGTAGTGGCATGTCCGAAGAGGTGGCACACGTGTCCGGGGTGTGCCCCCCCCTCACGGACGGCGCCGCCGCCGGCACTTGGAGGGGGGAAACGGACGCGTCGGGTCTACACGGAGGGGATCTTGCTGTGGGTCTGGCCCGGATGTTGCTCCAGAATGTTCCTATGGGCTGACCTAACACAACCGGGTGGGGAGGTCCACTGGTCAAAGCCCGTCCATGCAAAGTCAAAGGGCTAGATCGCGTGGTCAAACGCTACAGGGTTAGGCGGGACGGGGGCACTGGGGGTACCAATGCCACTGGAGCATCGCACCGGGCCCTCATACATGCGGGGTGGTGTGTTGGCATGTCCGAAGAGGCGGGACGCGTCTCCGGGGTGTGCCCCCCCCCCTCACCTACGGCGATGACACGGTAGTAGAGGCCAGAACCGCAGAACGTCTACTACCGTGTCATCGCCGTACGTGA
>NC_041389.1:33820486-33822753 GCF_002162155.2 Triticum dicoccoides | reverse complement strand
CCCCGGACACGCGTGCCGCCTCTTCGGACATGCCAGCACACCACCCCGCATGTATGAGGGCCCGGTGCAACGCTCCGGTGGCATTGCTACCCCCAGTGCCCCTGTCCCGCCTAACCCTTTAGTGTTTGACCACGCGATCTAGCCCTTTGACTTTGCACGGACGGGCTTTGACCAGTGGACCTCCCCACCCGGTTGTGTTAGGTTAGCCCATAGGAACACTCTGGAGCAACATCCGGGCCAGACCCACAGCAAAATCCCCTCCGTGTAGACCCGACGCGTCCGTTTCCCCCCTCCAGGTGCCGACGGCGGCGCCGTCCGTGAGGGGGGGCACACCCCGGAGCCCCAAGACGGGCGTCTACGCATGCATGAATACTTTCACATATGCATCGGGACCCGTGTGATGTTTCGGTGACATAGCTACACCCCGAATCCCCCCACCAAACAGAATTCCTTCCGTGTCGACCATTTCCCCCTTCCGTGACACGGCGATAGCGACGTTCGTAACGGGGGGCAATCGATATACCATCGGGTATGTTCTTTTAGATAAGGCATAATTATCTTATACAAAAACAAAAACTAAAATAAAGTAAAAATAACAAAACAGAGTAAAAATAAAAAAATTAATTAAAATAAACGTATGCCGACGGCAAGGCCGTCGGCATATCTATGCACACACGGAGGTTGTCCCACGGATCGATGACGTGGCGTGGCACACGGATCGCTGACGTGGCAGAGGGGCCTATGCCGACGGCTTTGCCGTAGGCATACCTCTGCCACAGATATGCCGACGGCCGCCGTTACCGCCCGTCGGCGTAGGATAAACGCCGTCAAATGGTCAGCGCTGACCGGGCAGGTGGGCCCTGGCTATGCCGACGGCCTGTCCTATGCCGACGGGCCCCGTAGGCGTACCTCGGGCGGTCCCGACGGCCTTGTCTATGCCGACGGCCCCGTCGGCATAGATGAATGTATGCCGACGGCTTTTCTGCGCCTACGGCCTTTCCTTGGCCGTCGGCATAGGTCCATAGATGCCGACGGGTGCCGTCGGCATAGATTTGGCCGTCGGCAACCCCAGTTTTTCTGGTAGTGAACCATGTGTCACAATCCTAGCTTGTAGTCTCTTATCTATTTGTGTGTTGACTTCTAGTCATTTGGCATGGAATTTGCAGTGGTCCTCGATGTTGATTTTGGTACAAGGACAATTCTGATGTTATGTCCTGAAGTCCTTTATCCTACTACTTGCCAATAACAACTGATGATGTACGTGCAATGATTCGTCCTGATTCCATTTTTTGTAAACCCGTGATGTTAGCTGAAAGAATGAATATTTTGTAGCTAAGTTCGTATTTCAAAATCTAGCCACACAATTACGCAGACAACTGACAAGTTTTCTTAATATTAAAATAACACACCTGATTTCAAAATCATTGCAAATTTATGATCTCTTCGATACATCATTATTTTGAGAACTGTAAGGTTGAGATTTATCCACCCAAAATAGGAGAGTTAACAGAACTACTGTGTTGTTGCTGCTGCTCGTTTGCAATTAATCTTGCAGGGACAGTTGACAAAGCATTCTCCGAGATTTGGCCAGCACAACTTATCTATCTTACAGCAGAATTGTCCAAGGACTTGCTTGTCTTTATAACAAGGGGGTCTGGTTACATGGCTTACTTTGGCCATCATGTTGCTAGTCTTTATGGTTTCACCTAATTAACATAAAAGAAAGAATAGACTTTTTGTCTCAATATATAAACAATCAAAATCAACAATCTATACATATCCGGAAAAAACTTTGAGTTGTTAATTACCATATGCGCATCCAAGACAAGTCAAACACACCACAAGAAGAAATGAAAGCAGCAGAAGTCCTTGCCCATTGTTCCTCATGTGCTTGGTCATCATCACCGAGGACCAGAGGTTATTAATGGGTGGTGCTCTTGTAAGTGGGGTTGATGAGTGTATGACCATGAAATGCTTGCTCCATGAATGGTTCATATATATATATGAAAAACTTCTTGGCGTTGATGCATGGTTCCTTCCTTAAGTATTAATGTTTGGAGTTATGGCTTGTCTAAACATCCAATTTTAGTTACACTTCTAAAGATGCATGGTTCCTTCCTTAAGTTTCTCAAAAAATTGACGCCTTGTCAAATCGTGCAAGTTACTTTAGTGCCCCCTCTAGAATTGCTCGCTCGCAATGATTTAGTAAAAGCTGGTGCATGGCAATATTAAGTTTAAGGCATTGATAATAATTGGTATAGTATCAA
>NC_041389.1:33814611-33820066 GCF_002162155.2 Triticum dicoccoides | reverse complement strand
AACAGGATTTAAAATCCACCAAGATTGATCGCTTAACATTGGACTTGTTTTTTAATGTATAAACAACTATTCTTAAATATATCAAATTTTTCAAAATACATTTTTTTAGTTTTATACACATGAATATGTTTTAAATCTGGGATGACCATTTTATAAATATAAGATGAAGATTTATTATCATATACATGAACATTTTATATCCATGTACTTGAGCATTTTTTTTCTTTACACAAAATTTACTCCAATATTAAGTCCGTTTTGATTTTTTTTAAATAGTCCAAGTTTGCCTAGATCTTTGTTTATTAGAATGGCAGAAATGCCGTGCTGGTTGGATGTAATTTTTGTTAGGCGGGGCTTCCCGATTCTTGGGACTCCATATACGCTGCTCCTTACGCAAACAGCGTTCCCTTCCCACAACGTGTGCCTTTCTGGGCCGGCCCACTGATGACGCGAGCAGACACAGCGAGCGGGAGAGCATGCGGCGCACTCCCTTGGAGCCACTTGTCAGTCCAGAACCTCGACATCATGCTGTTTCCAAGAGAAATCATGGTGCACACTGCAAACAGACTCTTGTCAATCTTTTCACAAGGAACCGGATTACCTTTCGACAGCCTATCCATCGAGTCCCATTCAAACGATGACCAACACAATCTCAGGGCGCGACTAAAACTCAAATGTCCTTGATCTCAAGACCACAATGCCTCTTTGGTGCTTAGTTCTTTAGCCAATAGACCATGGATTTTCCTCCATGCCCCTCCTCATCCCCAGCCCATAGGAAGTTTCTCCTGCATTTATCCGTTTTCTTGGTAGCCCATTTGTTCGCAGCGAAGCAGGTGATATAGAAAGTTGCAGTTGCCGCCAACACAGAATTAACATTGGTTTCAGGTCCAATATATCCAGATCTTTTTGATGAATCCAGATCTTTTTGACAAAATACACCGAGATCACGGGATTCAGGTCCAGTATATCCAGATCTTTTTGATGAAAATGCTGACATCGCAGCCTTTCATTGATATAGAAGAGAGTTAACAGAAATACATGGAGGTTGCCATCATTCAAGGCCACTCTATTATTTCCATGGGAAAGATCAGCTCAGGTACACTTCACTTAACAGAACTTTACACGTTACTTGAACAGAACTGAGTATACAGATGGTGAGTGTGCTGGTTCTAGATCACTGAGTTACTTTTCTTGAGCTGAAAAATGGAAAAGCTCTTAGACCTATGTAGGCACTCGAACAAATGTCAGGGCTTAGGTATAGTCATTTGTCAACTTAACCATGAACAAAACAGCATGTAAAATATGTAAAGTGTTTAACTGATTGGATACTCAGTAAAGAGGAGATTTCAATAGAGTGCACTTTTTTTTTTTGAGAATCTCAAGTAGCAAAGCTACTCGGAAGGCCTATTACATTCAGACATCATCAAAGATCGGAGGCTATCAGGCACATCTGCAGTTAACATTTGATCGCCATCACTCCTATTTAGTGCAGCTAATCCATGTGCCAGTGCATTCTTGCAGCGCATCACGTAGCCGATCTTGCATGCAGGGAAAGTGCCCATGGCCTGCTTGATGTCCATGATTAGGCCATAGCATGCAGACCGCGTGGGGTACTGCGACTCCATCTCTTTCACAATCAACTGGTTATCCATCTCCAGTACCACTTGGCCGGTGTGCACCCTAGTCAGTTCCTGCAGACCGATCAGGGCCGCTCTTGCCTCAGCCTCTTCCACGCTGTTGCTGTGCGGCAGTTTTCTGCACACAGAAAAAACGACATTGCCCCAGTGGTCTCTTGCGACTGCTCCTGCGGCGCCCCCTCCTGTCTCAACCACAAAGGCCGCGTCTGTATTTAGTTTGACTGTACCTCGAGGAGGGGGGGGGGTCCAAAGCATGTCTGACGGGGAGGCGAGACTCGGCTCAGGGGCAGGCCTGCCAGTGGTAGTTTTTCCGTCCAACAGGACATCAGCAATGTATCCAGCCATTCTGAACTCCTCCTCATACTGCTCAAGAAACTGCACTGAAGACCTAACTGTCTGTCTTCCATCATTGCGTATACAGTCTTCGTGGAGGTGCCAACAACGCCAGAAAAGCAGCAGGATTTTTGCCCGAGTGTCCTCATTCTCTGAATCCAGTAGCACCAGCAGCCAGTTATCTCCCGTGTACCGGAATTTCCTCTCCGGCGGCAGATACCAAACCTCGCGCATTGCCGATCTCAGCCCTCTGCTTTTCGTGCACGTGACGACTGCATGGTACTCGTTTTCATCACCTTGGCCACAGATACAACAGGTTGCATCCGTTTCCAGTGTTCGTTTAAACTTATTTTCCTTAGTGGCTAGAGTTTTAGTCGCCACTCTCCATCCAAATATCCGAACTTTTCCGGCCACATTTGATTTCCATATTAAGTCCCAAATGTTGCGATCATTGGCTTCCCTTGCTGAGCTGGACGGGGTATGGCCTGATTGGGCAAGATTTGCAGCCAGCTTGTAAGCACTCTTAACAGAGAAGACGGCATTGTTTTCATAGTGCCACGCAAGGCGATCTTCTGCATCAGAGTTTGGGATAGGGATCTTGCAGATCACATCTGCATCAAAAGGGTAGAAGATTTGTCGTATTAGATCTTCATTCCACTCTTTCCTGTCCGGGAGCATGAGCTGATTCACCCAACGAAGCCTAGACCTCTGGATGAATGCCGCTGTCATGAGGCCCTCCCTCCTTGGTAGCCATTGGTCGTGCTGGATTTGGATGTTTTTCCCGTCACCCACTCTCCATATTATCCCCTTTTTCAGAAGCTGCAGTCCAAACTCGTTGCCTCTCCAAACAGGCGATGCATCCGATGCAAAGACGGTGTCTAGGATATTTCCGTTGGGGTAATACTTAGACTTGAGCACCCTTGCACATAGGCTCTCCGGGTTTTGGATTAACCTCCAGCCTTGTTTAGCAAGAAGAGCCTGGTTGAAGAGGTGCATGTCTCTAAATCCAATGCCGCTCACTCTCTTAGGTTTTATCATGCGATCCCAAGACATCCAATGAACCTTCCTATGTCCCTCTTCATCTCCCCACCAAAAATCTCTAATCATCCTTTTGTACTTCTCGCAGAAGCCTTTGGATAGCATGAAAACACTCATGACGAAGGTTGGGAGCCCCTGGACCACTGACTTGACGTGAACCTCTTTTGCCGCATAGGACATAAATTTTTCCGACCAATCATTGCATCTCTTTCCAAACCTATCCAAAATCGATTGGAACTGATCATCCTTCATTCTCCCCTCCGGGGTTGGTAATCCAAGGTACTTGCTTTCAAAAGTGTCTACTTGCACCCCAAGAATACCTTTTATACCCTCTCTTGTCACAGCCGGGCATGCTTCACTGAAAAGAAGAGAGCATTTGCTCTCACTTAGGAGTTGGCCCGTACACTCCTGGAAGATGGCAAGGACTTTTTTAACGGTCTCTGCTTGCTTTGTCGTGGCCTTGAAGAAAATCAGGCTATCATCTGCAAAGAGGAGGTTTGAAATGCCCGGACTATTCCTTGCAATCTTTATGGGTGTCAAGTTTTTCTCCACTATCTCCTTCTTCAGTAAGTGTACTAGGCCGTCCGCCACGGATAAGAACAAATATGGGCTTAGAGGGTCTCCTTGCCGTAGGCCTCGTGATGGGACAAACGGGTCAAGCAGGTGCCCGTTTAACCGCACCGAGTATCGTACAGACCAGACGCACTGCATCACCCAGTCAGTCCATTTCCTACAAAAACCAAATTTTCGGAGCACACCCTCTAGAAAATCCCAGTCCACTCTGTCATAAGCCTTGGCTAGGTCCAGCTTGTACGCACAGAAATTGTCTCTGATATTCTTACTATGTTGGATTTTGTGGAAGCATTCGAACGCAATAATGGCGTTGACCGTGATCATTCTACCCGGAATGAAGGCACTTTGTGTCTCAGAAATGATTTCATCCAGCATGGGCCGTAACCGGTTGACGAGGCACTTTGATATCACTTTATAAATGACATTGCATAATCCTATGGGTCTGAAATCCTTTAGCAACTGCGCATCTTTTCCTTTAGGGATAAGGACAATCACCGTATCATTGATTCCTTCCGGTAGGATCCCATTTTCAAAGAACTCGAGAACCCCTCTGACAACGTCGCCTTTAATTTCCCCCCAGTTTCTTTGAAAGGACCGTGCCGGAAAGCCATCGGGGCCTGGTGCTTTCAAAGGACCAATTTGGAATAGAGCATCACTTATTTCCAACTCTGAGAAAGGTTTAGTCAACAAGTCGTTCATATCATTATTCACCCGGTTCCCAATCAGGTCCAGAACAACCTTTGGATCGACCGATTTATCTTTCTCATAAAGCTTTTTGAAGAAAGAATTTGTCATTTCATGAATGCCCTTGTCGTCCTCGACCCATCTTCCTGATTCATCTTTTAGTCTTTCAATGGTATTTTTCTTTCTTCGCCAAGTTGCCTTCTGTTGGAACCACTTAGTATTCCTGTCACCCTCTCTCAGATACGTGGCGCGGGAGCGTTATCTCCACATGAGCTCCTCTCTCAACAGCAGTTCGTCCAGCTCCCTAGCCAAATGGTCAGCTTTGATTTGTTTCTCAGGGTTGAGTGGCGAGCTCCAGATCCTATTTAGTCTCGCCCTAATCTCTGCTGTTTTTTTAATGACCGAGCCAAAATCTCTAGCAGCCCAGCTACTCAGGTTCGTCTGCATCTGTTTCAATTTTGAGCACACTTTCAGCAGGTTTTCAGCCGGTCCGTTCTCTCTCCAAGTTGCAGGAATGGTTGTCTGTAGGCTCTCCACTCTCTCCCACATCTGCTCGTACCTGAAGGAGCTGCAGACATTTGGTCCCACTGCTCTCCATTCCTTCCTGCTGCCCACTTTCAACAATACAGGTAGGTGATCAGACCTTGACGAACAAATATGCTGGACAGTGGCATGTTTAAAATAATCCGACCACTCCGGGGAGGCCACGCATCTATCCAAACGCGCTCTAACATTAGCACTGCCCTGTTGCTTATTGCTGTAAGTCCACGCCGGTCCTTTAAAACCCATATCAAACATATTACAGTTAGATAAAACTTTACGAAAATTTTCCATGTTTTTCTCGGATCTCTTTGAGGATGAGAAGTGCTCGGATTGCCACATGGTTTCATTAAAGTCTCCCATCATCATCCAGGGAAGGTTACTTGTATCCTTGATCCTCCTAAGCAGAACCAAGAAACTCACAAGGGGCCGCAACTTTGGAAGACCAAGCAGGCACTAAATTACAAATAAGGGAGGTTATATATCTTTCTTTTTGACAAAAAAATATAATAATATCGCGGAGATGCCAATTACACCCAGCAGATATGTCCTAAAGATATTAAAGATGCACACAAGCAGAACACCGTCTTAGCGCTAGAAGAACCGTAGGACCGCCACCAGAGGGGAACAAATCTGGGCCGGGAACCCCA
>NC_041389.1:33759568-33814136 GCF_002162155.2 Triticum dicoccoides | reverse complement strand
GGGCGCTGCTCCAGCGTTCCATCCCCGACGCTATGCCGGGCACCCAGCGGCGCCGCCGCGCCTTGGCCAGCAGCCCCCACGCGAGAGGAGGAGAGCTCGCCATCCGCCGTCCACCGTCCGCTGGTCGAGCTTTGCTTGCTTGCATCCCTCAACAGCAGCGAGGAAGCAGGAGGGAAGGGGGGCCGGGGGCCGCGGCGGTGGGGCTAGGGTTCGCCCGAGTCGCCCCTTTCAAGGCGACGGCCATCTCGGCCTGGGGCAAAAAAAATCTCTAACCGAAAATCAAAACGCTGGGTGACGCGAGCGATGGATGAGAAGTTGTCCCTCGCTTAGGGTTTCAAACCCAGAGGTTATATATCTAATACCGAGAGTTTCTAAAAGGCCGATTTAGGACAAAATGATAGTCAGGTCATCTCCATCTTCTGCCACTACTACACAGGCAGTACTACCAGCCAAAAAGCATCCCAGTGCTGTCTTTAGAAAAACCCTCTCTAGTAGCTACCCCTTCGTAAATTTAAACTTGTTCCGCAGGAGTTTGCATTTGAATTAGCCTTGGTCTCTGGCCGGGAAACTTGTCCCATCTTGAATCGATACGTTTGCTTCGCAATCTTTCCCTAATCTCTCCCTAATCTCTCTCTAATAATAAAGCACGGATTGACTCCTTGAGTTCACCGTCACAATACGCTTTTTCCGTGAATTTACGCTTTCAAGATTTTTCACCTAGCTAATGAGGTGGTACTAAAATAACGTACAGGTCCTATTTTCCTTTCCGGCACGTCATGGGCCAGATGGGCCGAGCTGGGCCTGCCTTTCTTTTCCCTTGTTCGTTGGAAGAATTGATCAGCGAAACAAAAATTGATCTCGATGGGTTCGATCCCAGGAAGCTCCGACCAACTGAGATAGCTTTGCAACTCAACTGGGTTCACCGTGGAATAGTCCCACCTCGATTCTTTACTCCAAGTTTCATTGGTTTATATACGTTTTGAAGTTGACTATCAGCAAGCCTCGAGGACCCCAAAAGCAAAGGGAAGGAAGGAATAAATCGAGAAAAGGGAGGGACATGCAACGGGTGCACATGCTGTGATTGCGGGGCAGCAATGGCGGGGCGAGGCAGGCGGCTTAGCTCGGCGCGACCTTGAGCAGGCGCTGCAAGGCAACCAGAGGAGGGACGAAGATGGGCGGGGCGAGGTTGGAGGAGGCAGCAAGAACGTCTTGCTTTCGTCTAAAGCAGAGACGGCAAAGAAGTGCTCCGAGGAAACTTTCATTTTCGCCAAAGTGGAATTTTGACTATCTTTTGCAGCATCGTCTTCCAATATGCATGGCATAATGTAACAAAGACCTCCCAAATCACGACAAGTAGCTGATACATTTTTTATAAAGTCATGGAACTATTACTGTACAATGCAAACGTTAAGTTCTTTTTAATATACATTGGTTAACCTCTTTTGATGCAAAGAATGCCCTGCTTAATAAATTATGTAGCTGCAGGCACAAGTTTGACACATTGTCATTCATCGCGGAGACCATTATGTCTTTATCATGGGATGGACAAGGTGAGCAACAATACATGCATGTTTCGTCTAAAAAAACCATTATGTTTCCTCTAAAAAAACAATGCATGCATGTTGCCGCATTTTCTTTTCTTTTTTCTTTAGAAGAAAATGATCTCAATAGTTTAATCTGCTATTTAGTACAATATCTGTATTTAAAAGAAGACACAGTTTTACATTATTGTGCAGAGTTTTGGTATCTAAGTTAAGAATGAATAATGAGAATAGCTTCACTGTAATAGTTCTCCCTAGATGTTTTTGGTAATTCAACTCATCCAGTAGCTTGATAATTTTGTCATTTTAATCTTTTACCTGTGTAATTTGATTATTGGGAGATTAATATTCAATAGACATTAGGTAGAAGAAGATAGAAGGTATTATTCAAACTGGGGAGGCAGCAGGAACGTCTCTTGCTTTCGTCTAAAGCAGAGACGGCAAAGAAGTGCTCTGAGGAAACTTTCATTTTCGCCAAAGTGGAATTTTGACTATCTTTTGCAGCATCGTCTTCCAATATGCATGGCATAATGTAACAAAGACCTCCCAAATCACGACAAGTAGCTGATACATTTTTTATAAAGTCATGGAACTATTACTGTACAATGCAAACGTTAAGTTCTTTTTAATATACATTGGTTAACCTCTTTTGATGCAAAGCATGCCCTGCTTAATAAATTATGTAGCTGCAGGCACAAGTTTGACACATTGTCATTCATCGGGGAGACCATTATGTCTTTATCATGGGATGGACAAGGTGAGCAACAATACATGCATGTTTCGTCTAAAAAAACCATTATGTTTCCTCTAAAAAAACAATGCATGCATGTTGCCGCATTTTCTTTTCTTTTTTCTTTAGAAGAAAATGATCTCAATAGTTTAATCTGCTATTTAGTACAATATCTGTATTTAAAAGAAGACACAGTTTTACATTATTGTGCAGAGTTTTGGTATCTGAGTTAAGAATGAATAATGAGAATAGCTTCACTGTAATAGTTCTCCCTAGATGTTTTTGGTAATTCAACTCATCCAGTAGCTTGATAATTTTGTCATTTTAATCTTTTACCTGTGTAATTTGATTATTAGGAGATTAATATTCACGATACTAGCAAAGGGGTAGACATTAGGTAGAAGAAGATAGAAGGTATTATTCAAATTGGGGAGGCAGCGAGAACGTCTCTTGCTTTCGTCTAAAGCAGAGACGGCAAAGAAGTGCTCCGAGGAAACTTTCATTTTCGCCAAAGTGGAATTCTGACTATCTTTTGCAGCATCGTCTTCCAATATGCATGGCATAATGTAACAAAGACCTCCCAAATCACGACAAGTAGCTGATACATTTTTTATAAAGTCATGGAACTATTACTGTACAATGCAAATGTTAAGTTCTTTTTAATATACATTGGTTAACCTCTTTTGATGCAAAGCATGCCCTGCTTAATAAATTATGTAGCTGCAGGCACAAGTTTGACACATTGTCATTCATCGCCGAGACCATTATGTCTTTATCATGGGATGGACAAGGTGAGCAACAATACATGCATGTTTCGTCTAAAAAAACCATTATGTTTCCTCTAAAAAAACAATGCATGCATGTTGCCGCATTTTCTTTTCTTTTTTCTTTAGAAGAAAATGATCTCAATAGTTTAATCTGCTATTTAGTACAATATCTGTATTTAAAAGAAGACACAGTTTTACATTATTGTGCAGAGTTTTGGTATCTAAGTTAAGAATGAATAATGAGAATATCTTCACTGTAATAGTTCTCCCTAGATGTTTTTGGTAATTCAACTCATCCAGTAGCTTGATAATTTTGTCATTTTAATCTTTTACCTGTGTAATGTGATTATTAGGAGATTAATATTCACGATACTAGCAAAGGGGTAGACATTAGGTAGAAGAAGATAGAAGGTATTATTCAAAGGATGAAGAACTAATATCAATTTTTTAAGAGGACCTAACGAGTTGGTATCTGACTAAATGACTTTACATTAGCTACTATTTTTAAAAGAGGATGTCATGTTGAAATAGAGACTGTAGACCCGTGAGAAGGTGTGTGATATTTTTTTTTCTCTGGTTGCAACGCATGGGCATCTTTTCGAGGCAGAAGAAGATATAGGGTACTATTCAAAGGATGAAGAACTAATATCTTTCATTTTTTAAGAGGAACTAACGAGTTAGCATCTGACTAAATGACTTTAGATTAACTACTATTTTTAAAATAGATGTCATTTTGAAATAGAGGTTGTAGAGCCGTGGGAAGGTGTGTGATATATATTTTTCTCCCGTTGCAACGCACGGGCATGTTTCCTAGTCTCTCCCTACTAATAAAGCACGGATTGGGTCTCCGGGTTCACCGTCACAGGCTTTTTGCGAAAAAGTCCTTTTGTTTTTTCTTTATTGAACCCGCAGTCCTTTCTTAATACTCCCTCCGTTCCTAAATATAAGGTGTATTAGTTTTTGAAAAAGTCAACTGTTGTCTATGTTTGACCAACTTTACAGCAAAATATATAAAGATTTATAATACTAAATATATAAAATGTAAAAGTATAGTTCATGATGAATCTAGTGATAATGATTTGGTATTCTAGACATTGATATTTTTGTCTATAATTTGGTCAAATTTAGAGAAGTTTGATTTTTTGGAAAAATAATACACATTATATTGAGGAACGGAGGGAGTAAGTGATAAAAACGTTTCATTTAGGCTGTTTTCCAAAACTCCCCCTGTAGTATCCAATATCCAACCCGTAGTCCTCAAGCACACAAAAGCACGGGCTCTCCTCACCTCCCGATCCCAGGAGGCGACCGATCCGGCGACGCTCGATCCGGTGCTGCGAGCTAGGGTTCGATCCGCCCCTCTTCTCCTCCCCTTCCCTCCTCTGCTCTTGCCCCCTTCTCCTCCACCCAATTTTTTTCGTCCGTCTCAATTCGCTCGATCCTCCCCTCCTGAGCGGCGGCTGCAGGCGACGTGGTGCCATGCCACTCTCTCCTCAAGGCGCCGCCATCCCGAGACGCGCTGATCTGGTGCCGCTGGAGGTGACTGCCGTCGTCGACCTGGCAGGCTCAACAGTCGCCGCTGGAGCTCCACATCCCCAAGACGAGGTGGAAGAAGCCCCAGTCGCGGGCAAGTGCCGCCGCCCCAACGGCACCGATGAGGTCTGGGAGGTAGAGGTCAGGGACAGTGGAGATGACGGAAAATCCACGGACGCCAGTCGAAGGCCTTGAGAAGGACGACGCAGTCGGACTCAAGAGCAGCTGCACTAGAGGACACCGTCGTCTTCAGATCGCGTAGGTCTATTGAATTTGATGAGCGAAGGGCATGGAGCTGAGAAGGTTGGATCGTGCGGTTGTTAGAATCCTCCCAGTGTGTTGAACCTCCCAATGGTGCTGCTATGTTCGGCAACGGCCATGTGACGGACAGAGCGAGAGGCCCATCATCATGGCCGGACGCAACAAGGGATGGTACCTGAGGCACAGCCGCTACGGTGCTGAGAAGGAGGCGGCTGTGGCACCAGACAGATGCTGGACTCAGCTTTGATGCTCAATTAGGGCGGCCACACACATGACTCTGCCCAAGGTTCAACTGCAGTTGGCTCGGATAAAAAGGATTGCAACATTGGCAGTACCGTTGATAGGATGGTTAGTTTTGGAAGGGGAATGGTAGTATGAGCAGAGATTGAAAACAAGGCTGCAGTGCAAACACTCCTGCTCAACCAATTTAAGCTCAGTGTCAGCTGTTGATTAAACATCGGATATACTCCCCCAAATGACATCGTTGCACTACACTGGATCTGACGAGTAGGGGATCCAACTAGCTATCTGATGGCACTTCCACATGTATAAGTTTTGTATGTCCCTCCTTTTTCTGCATCTTTGTTTCCAAAGGTCGAGAAAGTATGTCTCATCTTTTTCTTCAGAATTTCTTGCATGAGACTGACCATTGTTTCTTCTTTTTCTTTAGGAGCTTAGGTTATATTTCTGAGGGGAGCATACTTATTATTACCTTAATTGGGTTTGACTTTTGGCTACTGTATTGCTGTCACAACTTACCTGCGAAATAGAAAGAGAGTCATGTCTGATAAGGTATTCTGCTTCAGCTGTATGCTTGCAGAGCATTTATTTTTCCATCCAAGTATTACTAGACTCTATCAAGTTTTATAATGACATAACATTAACTTGTTATAGGATATGTACCGAGTAATTAGTATGTACAGAAGTGTTGGTTCTTGGTTCTTGCATGGAGGTGAGTAACCATGAGGTGAGCAATTATGGGCTGCAAACGTTGCTGCTGCCCATCACCTGGTCCAATTCAAGCACACCCAGTAGGCTGCCTTGAATAAAGGAGTTCTCAAAGATGATGTCTTTTAGCACGACCATTTTATTGATTTAGTTTCTGTACAATTTTGGGGCATCCAAACTTGGAAAGTTTCATCCTCCAAGTTAAATTGGGACAATCCATTCATTAATTTCAGCAAAAAATATTGGTACTGTTCTTCCCATTTTTATTCACATTCGTAAAAATATAGGTTTAATGATGGCTCTGCAATTTTCCTATTAGTATGCATGATTTTTCTTTTTGATTGCTCACCCTGGTACTTTTTTCAGTAAGATCATAAATGACAATTATAACGGTGGTGATTTTTACCACCAATTCCTTGTTTTTCACTTCTCTCACACTCATGATAGGTTGATATATATTTTCAGTTATCTATACATCTTCAGTATGTTGATGTAGCCCCAATCCCATGATACAATCAATGCATTTTCTGCAGCCCATCTCATGCAGGCAGATGGGGCGATACATTCATGAGCTTGCCACTATGCTTAGCTAGCTTGTTCAACTTCTCTTGTGAGATCAAATTACTTTGATGTGAATTTTCACAGCTCTTTGTGCTCTTTCCTTCTTGCTGAACCAATGTTTCCTCATTAAATTACTTTACTAGGATGTTTTCTTTAGAATTTTCAGACATTACTTGCAAAAGCAGTAGCAACTGAGTGCTCATTAAACTTTCTTAGCGTAAAAGGTCCAGAACTGATAAACATGTATGTTGGAGAGTCAGAGAGGAATATCAGGGACATCTTTGAGAAGGTATATCCATCTGCACAAGCCATGTTTGTAATTGCCATGAAATATGCACATATACTCGGGTTTTCAGTTTTCACTGTCCATTTCAGGCTAGATCAGCACGCCCATGAGTAATTTTCTTCGATGAGCTTGATTCCCTTGCTCCTGCACGAGGGTCCTCTGCAGATTCTGGAGATGTGATGGATAAATGGTTTCTCAGGTATAATTAGCGTCATCAATGAGGTGGCTACTGGTGTCTCAGTTTTCCCTCTTTTTTTTACACACGCATCTGTTTTCCCTCTTATTTTCAGTGCTTAAATGTTAATAGTACGCTAATTCAGTTTCCCTTTTTCTCTCATTACTAGCACAAATGCCCGACGGAGATGCATATGTTTGGCATTCTATCAGTAAACATACACGTGCGCTGGCTTGCAGTACTACATTTTGTGATTGTGTCATATGCACACCACTACTAATGCTTAAGTCCGTTGCCTTGTCGTGTAATTGTGTCATATGCACACCAATACTAATGCTCTATGCTCTCGCCTGAGAGCACGTGTTGTGCTTTGTATCATCTAAAAAAGATGTAAACTCTGTAAGTAGAAACAGACTTTAGCACTGTGATCCAGTATGTATTGAGTAGTGGATTAATGTATGTATTTGGTGTGCTTGCAACTGCTTATTTATTGCTTGCACCAGAAATACAAATAAGTTACTATTGAAAATACAAATATACTATCAAGAAAATGTAAAAACACACACGCACTGGTCTCAACTAGCTCAAATGATCTGCTGCTACTGCCCTCCCCTAAGAACATTCAACCCTAGGCGGAGCTGCTTCTGCACCCCGAACACTCAACCCTATGATAGAGCTGGTTCTGCATCCCACCATTTTATCCCATTGCAATGCACAGGCTTAAAATCCTCTTTATTTATCTGTTCATTTAGTAACGCATCTTCTCATGATTGCATCTATCGTTTATTTCACGAAAGAAACATCTATGCAGTTTTGGGGTTTGTCGTGAAGTTCGTAGGAATCGATCATGAACTTGATGCCATATCCAAGAAAGGTGAGGCTGCTTCGCGTGCGAGTCGTACTTTGGCGAGCGGTAGTTATGCCGATTGATTAGCCGCTTTTTTATTTGTATCACTACCATTGGCTTCATGTGGATGTAAAAAATAAGTTTTGTATTGGTATCGTTCTTAATTCTCAAGAGCAAATCGGAGAGTATGTTGTCAATGTGAACAAATTGTACTACACTCCTGAGTGGTTTCCTGATAAATCTCAGTTTGTTCGTAATGGGCAGATGATCTTTTTTGTAGTAATATGTATTGAAGATTTATAGATGGAAATGTGTATATCATTAGGTGATTTGTTAACAATTTAGATTTCTGTTGCAAACAATTATGTTTCATCTTTTTTTCATTTACTATACTCCAAATTTGAAGGTTGATATTATACAAATTTTACCAAATTAACAAATATTGGTTGTGAGAAAATTTTCAGTATGTAACAATCACGAACATTAGGAAGCAATTCGTGGAAGGCAGCCCTCACGGTCTAGCTCGACAAGATTAGGTTTTAAAGTTATAAAAAATGTTCTCTTGTGCTGGTGTGGTTCAATGACAGTGTGGTGGGTGAGTTCATCGCCTTGAGATTGACCACGTTCAGACACGTTGCGACTAGGTGAATGTCAACAACGGCGGGAAGAAGGATAACTACGAGACGGATTGGTTACCGTGTTCAAGTGGATGAAGCAGATTGTGTGTGCAGTGATGGGTTGTGATGTTATTATTTTTCTCCCGTTGCAACGCACGGGCTTTTTTGCTAGTCTCTCCCTAATAATAAAGCACGGATTGGGTCTCCGGGTTCACCGTCACAATACGCTTTCTTCTCATGTCATAATACACTTTTATAATTTGTATGGAAAAAAATTGTAATATACACGAGGTGGTACTAATGAAATCAAGTCGTGTGCGTCGAACGATCGCACCGGCTCCCTTCCCTGCTGGGCTTGCCTGGGCCCGTTTTTGTACTTGCAACGAATCAGCGGCTGGACTATCAAAAAATAAAACTATCAGAGACTCAAATTTGGAAACGATTGGTTTTTCCTTCATACTACGGTGTTTTGACCGTGACCCAGTCGAGCTCCACATCCCTCGCCGCTTCCTCAACTTATCTCAACTTCCAGCGCGCCGGAGGATGAGCAGAAGACGGAGTCGTTGCGGGCCGGCGAGCAGGTACTTATCTCAACTTCCAGCGCGCCGCCACCACCTGCTGCTCCGCTGCGTGCCGCCACCACCGCCTCGCGCGCCGCCCTGGTCGCCGCCGCCGGCCTTGCGTCGCCTCAACGCCCGACCCCCGAGTCTCAGTCGATGCTATATCCGTGAGATCTTACATTGATAGTCGATGCTATATCCGTGAGATCTTACATTGATATTCGTGAAAAAAACATATGTTTTTTTCTCTCTCTTGCATGTTATGTCACTTGACTAAAACTTGGTTAAATCTCAATCGACTTAGACCTAGCCACAGCCTTTTGTTATCTAATATTCATACACCAAACAATGACGAGACAGTTGAAATCTGCACACATTCAACACTCATTGTGATAAGTGGTTAAATACATAATTCTTTTATCATGTTGCAATGCACGGGCCCTTTTACTAGTAATAATAAAGCACGGATTGACTCCGTCGGGTTCACCGTCACGGTGTTTTTGTGAAAATATTATTTTCGCTATATCCGAGGCGGTATTAAAATTCGTTTTTTCCTTCCCGATCGATTGCTTGTACGAGCAGCGCCGTGCTGCTGCGGGCCTTTTCTCTTATGGGCCGAGAGCGAGGCTGTGTTGCTATGAGATTTTCGTTTACCAGTAAAAAAAGAAGAGCACACGTGGATATTAGGCATGAAATAGTCCCACCTTGCTCCCTTAAACCGAGTTACATAGGTTTATATACGCTCGCAAGTTCACAAGAATCAGCCGCCTCGAATCAACAAGCAGCACCACCTTCGGAGGAGAAGATAGATCCGGTGAAAGTGAAGAGAACTCTCAGTGCCCCGAAGCGACCGCCACTTTGTTCGCTGGATAACAACCATCTCCGCTGTCTTAAAAAGACATTGCAAGAAGCGCGCCAGTCGGGAAGTACTTGAACTGACAAAGTTGGAGAACCAATCGATGCTTTGTCGATGCTGATTAAAGAGGACCACGACTTCATTGGCCAAGAACTATTGATTTTGATGTGTTTTTTCAGTTCTACAATCAACAGGCCCTCGACAAATCACTTGTGGCTTGTTACTGTCTCTAAGTACTACTTTCTGTAATTAAGTCTCTCTATATATATAACTCAGCTCTTTTATTGCATGTATATATAAATTATCCTCACTATATTATTATGCAGATTGAAGATCATCGAATGCAGAAAAGCACAAATCTATGACATTGGGTTCATTAACCCAAATGTCATACATGAATACACGGTCAAATTTTTTTCCAAAGTGACTGAGGAAACTTGCTCAAATCGTTGCTCAAAAATCAAACCAAAGATAAAATACACTTTCCTTACAACTTCAAGTGAGTGTTACACTGTCTTGTGCATATTTAGTTTCCCTTATTACTCGAGGTTATAGTCATGTAACTGATGGGTTGTGCATGCTTGCGCAGGGTTGTGCATGCTTCCGCAGCTTCCACTTTATTCTCCTAGTGATTAAGCTTGAGAAGGGAGAAGTAACCGTCTTAGACTCAAGACGAAAAGATCCCGAGGACTGTGTGGACATGACTGGAATACTCCAGAAGTAAGTTGAATCGATCATTATCGGACCATATCGGCACCTTTGTTCATTTCCTGATATCAAGTAATTATTTTCTTTGTCTGGCAGAGTTCGGAAAAAGTTCACCGCAATTTCTCCGGGACTGCCGACTGAGCTGACATTTAAACAACCAAAAGTAAGTACTATACCTAGTTCCGCGCATCTCCCATTGATTGTAGCTAGTTTCATCAATATCATTTAGCATGCATGCTTATCAGTTTGATTGACCTCTATTTCTCGTAAAGTGCTTGTGGCAGGAACAAAGAAATGATTTCTGTGGATACTACATTTGTGAGTTCATCTACAATGAGACGGCCAAGAATAAGCGGGGCTACACTGAAAAACAATATCAAGTGCGTAAGCAAAAATATTCACAATTATATTTTATTACCATCATTTGTGTTGAATTTCATTCATACACATGTATTGACCCTTTTCTTCGATTTAGATCTGGCAGCTGCGAGATGAGCTCCTACCACATGATCGTATAAAAGCAATTCAATAGTAATTAGTGGGATTCTTTCTTGACCACGTCATCAAGAAATCCGGAGAATTCGAAGAAAAGGCAAAGGTTTTCGAAAATCGTTTTAGAAGTGGGGAGAGGAAAACGAGAGGCGAATGGCGAATAATGTAATGCAAGGGAGAAGAGCTTATGATGGGTACTTGGTATGGCTTGACTTGGCATAGATCTCCTCGGCAACGGTGCCAAAAATCCTTCTTGCTACCTCTTGAGCTTGCGCTGGTTTTCCCTTGAAGAGGAAAGGGTGATGCAGCAAACTAGCGTAAGTATTTCCCTTAGTTTTGAGAACCAATGTATCAATCCAGTAGGAGACAACGCACAAGTCACTGAATACCTACACAAACAATCAACAACTTGCACCCAACGCGATAAAGGGGTTGTCAATCCCTTCGCGATCACTTGCAAAAGTGAGATCTAATAGAGATAGATAAACGGTAAAGTAAATATTTTTGGTATTTTTGGTTTATAGATCGGAAAGTAAAGATTACAAAATAGTATACCAGAAACTAGCAAGATGTAAACAAGATTCAATATAATAGAAAAGAGACCCGGGGGGCATAGGTTTCACTAGTGGCTTCTCTCGAGATAGCAAATATTACGGTGGGTGAACAAATTAATGCCGACCAATTGATAGAAAAGTGCATAGTTATGACGACATCTAAGGCAATGATCATGAACCTACCCATCACGTCCGTGTCAAGTAGACCGACTCCTGCCTGCATCTACTATTATTACTCCATACATCGACCGCTATCCAACATGCATCTAGAGTATTAAGTTCATAAAGAAGGGAGTAACACATTAAGCAAGATGACATGATGTAGAGGAATTAACTCAAGCAATATGATGAAAACCCCATATTTTTATCGTCGATGGCAACAATATAATACGTACCTTGCTGCCCCTAATGTCACTAGGAAAGGACACCGCGAGATTGAACCCAAAGCTATGCACTTCTCCCATTGCAAGAAAGATCAATCTAGTAGGCCAAACTAGACCGATAATTCGAACAGACTTGCAAAGATATCAAATCATGCATATAAGAATTCATATAAGAACCAAATAATATTCATAGATACTCTTGTTCATAAATCCACAATTCATCGGATCTTGGCAAACACACCGCAAAAGAGTATTACGTCGCATAGATCTCCAAGAACATCGAGGAGAACATGGTATTGAGAATCAAAGAGAGAGAAGAAGCCATCTAGCTAATAACTATGGACCCGAAGGTCTATGGTAAACTACTCACGCTTCATCGAAGAGGTAATGGTGTTGATGTAGAAGCCCTCCGTGATCGAATCCCCCTCCGACAGGATGCCGGAAAAGGCCCCAAGATGGGATCTCACGGGTACAGAAGGTTACGGCGGTGGAAAAGTGGTTTCGTGGATCCCCTTGATGTTTTAGGGTATAAGAGTATATATAGGCGAATGAACTAGGTCAGGGGAGCTACGAGGGACCCACGAGGGTGGGAGCACGCCCTACCCCCCTAGGCGCGCCCTCCTGCCTTGTGGCTGCCTCGTTGCATCTCCAACATCATCTCCAAGTCTTCTGCTTTGCTTTCAGTCCAAGAAAGATCATCGCGAAGGTTTCATTCTGTTTGAAGTCCATTTGGACTCTGTTTGGTATTCATTTTCTGCAAAACTCTAAAATAGGCAAAAAAACAGAAAATGGCACTGGGCCCTCGGTTAATAGGTTAGTCCCAAAAATAATATAAAATAGCGTATAAATGAATATTAAACATCCAAAACAGATAATATAATAGCATGTAACAATAAAAAAAGTATAGATACGTTGGAGACGTATCAAGCATCCCCAAGCTTAATTCATGCTCGTCCTCGAGTAGGTAAATGATAAAAACAAATTTTTTGATGTGGAATGCTACCTAACATATGTATCCATGCAATTTTCTTTATTGTGGCATGAATGTTCAGATCCAAAAGATTCAATACAAAAGTTTAATATTGACATAAAAACAATAATACTTCAAGCATACTAACAAAGCAACCATGTCTTCTCAAAATAACATGGCCAAAAAAAGCTATCCCTACAAAATCATATAGCCTGGCTATGCTCTATCTTCATCACACAAAATATTTAAATCATGCACAACCCCGATGACAAGCCAAGCAATTGTTTCATACTTTTGATGTTTTCAAACTTTTTCAATCTTCACGCAATACATGAGCGTGAGCCATGGATATAACACTATAGGTGGAATAGAATGGTGGTTGTGGAGAAGACAAAAAGGAGAAGATAGTCTCACATAAACTAGGCGTATCAACGGGCTATGGAGATGCCCATCAATAGATATCAATGTGAGTGAGTAGGGATTGCCATGCAATGAACGCACTAGAGCTATAAGTGTATGAAAGCTAAAAAAGAAACTAAGTGGGTGTGGATCCAATTTGCTTGCTCACAAAGACCTAGGGCATTTTGAGGAAGCCCATCATTGGAATATACAAGCCAAGTTCTTATAATGAAAATTGCCACTAGTATATGAAAGTGACAACATAGGAGACTCTCTATCATGAAGATAATGGTGCTAATTTGAAGCACAAGTGCGGAAAAAGGATAGTAACATTGCCCATTCTCTTTTTTTCTCTCATTTTTTTATTTTGGGCCTTCTCTTTTTTATGGCCTATTTTTGTTCTTTTTTTTCGTCCGGAGTCTCATCCCGACTTGTGGGGAAATCATAGTATCCATCATCATTTGCTCACATGGGACAATGCTCTAATAATGAAGATCATCACACTTTTATTGACTTACAACTCAAGAATTACAACTCAATACTTAGAACAAAATATGACTCTATGTGAATGCCTCCGGCGGTGTACCGGGATGTGCAATGATTCAAGAGTGACATGTATGAAAAAATTATGAACGGTGGCTTTGCCACAAATAAGATGTCAACTACATGATCATGCAAAGCAATATGATAATGATGAAGCGTTTTATAATAAATGGAACGGTGGAAAGTTGCATGGCAATGTATGTCGGAATGGTATGGAAATGCCATAATAGGTAGGTATGGTGGCTGTTTTGAGGAAGTTATAAGGTGGGTGTAAGGTATCGGCGAAAATTGCATGACACAAGAGAGGCTAGCAATGGTGGAAGGGTGAGAGTGCATATAATCCATGGACTCAACATTAGTCATAAAGAACTCACATACTTATTGCAAAAATCTATTAGTTATCGAAATGAAGTACTACGCACATGCTCCTAGGGGTGTAGATTGGTAGGAAAAGACGATCGCTCATCCTCGACCACCACTCATAAGGAAGACAATCAATAAATAAATAATGCTCCAACTTTATTATATAACGGTTCACCATACGTGCACGCTACGGGAATCACAAACTTTAACACACGTATCTCTCAAATTCACAACTACTCTACTGGCATGACTCTAATCACCATCTTCATATCTCAAAACAATCATAAAGAATCAAACTTCTCATAGTATTCAATGCACTTCATATGAAAGTTTTTATTATATCCATCTTGGATGCCATCATATTAGGACTAATTTTATAACCAAAGCAAATTACCATGTTGTTCTAAAAGACTCTCAAAATAATATAAGTGAATCATGAGAGTTCAATAATTTCTATAAAATTTAGCCACCGCCGTGCTCTAAAAAGATATAAGTGAAGCACTAGAGCAATATTGTCTAGCTCAAAAGATATAAGTGAAGCACATAGAGTATTCTAATAAATCGTGATTCATGCGTGTCTCTCCCAAAAGGTGTGTTCAGAAAGGATGATTGTGCTAAAAAGCGAAGACTCAAATCATACAAGACACTCCAAGAAAAACACATATCATGTGGTGAATAAAAATATAACCTCAAGTAAAGTTACCGATAGACGAAGACGAAAGAGGGGATGCCTTCCGGGGCATCCCCAAGCTTAGGCCTCTGGTTGTCCTTGAATTTTACCTTGGGGTGCCTTGGGAATCACAAATCTTAGGCTCTTGCCACTCCTTATTCCAAAATCCATCAAATCCTTGCCCAAAATTTGAAAACTTCACAAGACAAAACTTCAACAGAAAATCTCATGAGCTCCGTTAGTATAAGAAAATAAATCACCACTTTAAGTTACTGTTGTGAACTCATTATTTATTTATATTGGTGTAAAATCTACTGTATTCCAATTTCTGCATGGTTCATACCCCCCGATACTACTCATAGATTCATCAAAATAAGCAAACAACACGCGAAAAACAAAATCTGTCAAAAATAGAACAATCTGTAGTAATCTGTAACTTTCGAATACTTATGTAACTACAGAAGTTCTGAAATAAATTGGTGCACGTGAGGAATTTGTCTATTAATCTTATGCAAAAAGAATCAACTTAAAAGAACTCTTCTGTAAAAACTGACAGCTAATCTCGTGAGCGCAAAGTTTCTGTTTTTTTCAGCAAGATCAAATTAACTTTCACCCAAGTCTTCCCAAAGGTTCTACTTGGAACAAACACTAACTAAAACTAAAACCACATCTAACCAGAGGCTACATGAATTATTTATTACTAAATAGGAGCAAAAAGAAAAGAACAAAAATAAAATTGGGTTGCCTCCTAACAAGCGCTATCATTTAACGCCCCTGGCTAGGCATTGAGATTTCGATGATGCTCACATGAAAGACAAGAATTGAAGCGCACAGAAAGCATCATGAAACACGTGACAAACACATCTAAGTCTAACATACTTCCTATGCATAGGCATCTTATGGGCAAACAAATTATCGTAGCAAGCAAAAACTAGCATATGCAAGGAAGCGGAAAGAAACAATTGCAATCTCAACATAAAGAGAGGTGATTTAGTAACATGAAAATTTCTATGACCATATTTTCCTCTCCCATAATAATTACATATGGGATCATAAGAATATTCAACAAAATAGCTATCACATAAAATATTTTCAACACAATCCACATGCATGCGAAGTTGACACTCTTCCAAAATAGTGGGATTAACATTAACTAAAGTCATGACCTCTCCAAACCCACTTTCATCAAAAAATTCATAAGATTGAAAATTCTCCAAATATGTGGGATCTAAAGTTGACACTCTTCCAAACCCACTTTCAATAATATTGCAAACACTATTATTAATCTTATATTCTTTGTGGGGATTAAATAAAATTTCAAGATCATAAAAAGCATTATCACCCCAACCATGATCGCTGCAACAAGTAGTGGACATAGCAAAACTAGCATCCCCAAGCTTAGGGCTTTGCATATCATTAACACAATTGACCTTAATAGAATTTACAATAACATCATTGCAATCATGCTTTTTATTCAAGGAGCTATCATGAATCTCTTCATAAATTTCTTCATCACAACTTTCAGATTCACGAATTTCAAGCAAAACCTCATAAAGATAATCTAGTGCACTCAAATTACTAGAGATTGGTTCATAATAAATAGATCTCTTAAAAATATTAGCAAGTGCATGGGGATCCATAATCTTTTTTAGCAAGCGAAGATGCAAGAAAAAAAAGGGGCGAAGAAAAGGCAAAGGTTTTCGAAAATCGGTTTAGAAGTGGGGGAGAGGAAAACGAGAGGCGAATGGCGAATAATGTAATGCAAGGAAGAAGAGTTTATGATGGGTACTTGATATGGCTTGACTTGGCATAGATCTCTGCGACAACGGTGCCAAAAATCCTTCTTGCTACATCTTGAGCTTGCGTTTGTTTTCCCTTGAAGAGGAAAGGGTGATGCAGCAAAGTAGCGTAAGTATTTCCCTCAGTTTTGAGAACCAAGGTATCAATCCAGTAGGAGACAATGCACAAGTCACCGAATACCTTCACAAACTATCAACAACTTGCACCCAACACGATAAAGGGGTTGTCAATCCCTTCATGGTCACTTGCAAAAGTGAGATATAATAGAGATAGATAAATGGTAAAGTAAATATTTTTGGTATTTTTGGTTTATAGATCGGAAAGTAAAGATTGCAAAATAGTAGACCGGAAACCAGCAAGATGTAAACGAGAATCAATATAATGGAAAAGAGACCCGGGGCCATAGGTTTCACTAGTGGCTTCTCTCGAGATAGCAAATATTACGGTGGGTGAACAAATTACTGCCGAGCAATTGATAGAAAAGCGCATAGTTATGACGACATCTAAGGCAATGCTCATGAACATAGGCATCACGTCTATGTCAAGTAGACCAACTCCTGCCTGCATCTACTACTATTACTCCACACATCGACCGCTAGCCAGCATGCATCTAGAGTATTAACTTCATAAAGAACAGAGTACCGCATTAAGTAAGATGACATGATGTAGAGGAATTAACTCAAGCAGTATGATGAAAAGCTCATCTTTTTATCCTCGATGGCAACAATACAGTATGTGCCTTGCTGCCGCTACTGTCACTGGGAAATGACACCGCAAGATTGAACCCAAAGTTAAGCACTTCTCCCATTCCAAGAAAGATCAATCTAGTAGGCCAAACTAGCGATAATTCTAAGAGACTTGCAAAGATATCAAATCATGCATATAAGAATTCAGAGAAGAACCAAATAATATTCATAGATAATCTTGTTCATAAATCCACAATTCATCGGATCTCGACAAACACACCACAAATTACTATTACATCGAATAGATCTCCAAGACCATCGAGGAGAACATTGTATTGAGAATCAAAGAGAGAGAGAAGAAGCCATCTAGCTAATAACTATGGACCCAAAGGTCTGTGGTAAACTATTCACGCTTCATCGGAGAGGTAATGGTGTTGATGTAGAAGCCTCCATGATCGAATACTCCTCTGGCAGGACGCCGAAAAAGGCCCCAAGATGGGATCTAACAGGTACAGAAGGTTACGGCAGTGGAAAAGTGGTTTTGTGGCTCCCCTTGATGTTTTTAGGTATAGGAGTATATATAGGCGAAGGAACTAGGTCAGGGGAGCTATGAGGGGCCCACGAGGGTGGGGGCGCGCCCTCCTGCCTCGTGGCGTCTACGACTTAATCTCCAAGTCTTCTGGTTTGCATTGGGTCCAAGAAAGATCATCACGAAGGTTTCATTCTGTTTGGGCTCCGTTTGGTATTCTTTTTCTGCAAAACTCTAAAATAGGCAAAAAAAACAGAAACTGGCACTGGGCCCTCGGTTAATAGGTTAGTACCAAACATAATATAAAATAGCATATAAATGCCTATTAAACATCCAAAACAAATAATATAATAGCATGGAACGATAAAAAATTATAGATATGTTAGAGACGTATCAAGCACCACCCTAGATCCAATCTAGGGTTAAGAACCCCAGGCCGCAGCCGCTGCGTAGGCGGCACCACCGGACGGGGACATTCCCTCCACCCACCACAGAATGAGCCGTCGTCGGAACTTCTAAGCGTCGCGCCTCCAACCCCACCAGGAGCGATTGCGCCGCCGCGAGGAAGAAGGAAGAGCTGCGCCAGGGGAGAAGCCCCATCGCTGACATGGTGGCAAGGGGGAGGGGGTGGAGGAGGGCGGGTGGCGGGGGCGGCTAGGATTCCCCCATGTCGCCTACTAGAGGGATGCAGGGGGACAGGTGGGAAGAGTCTCGTTCCAACGGAGGTGACATGACAATCTTGCTAAGTTTATATTATTATTAGTTCGGGATAGATATGTCTGGCTTCTATAGCTTCATTGTCTGGCAATTATCCATGTACAAATTATTTCTAGCAATTAAGCTTACCGAATTGTTATCCCCCCTCCCCAAAAAAAGGTTAGAGTCGCTTTCACTCAAGAAAAAAACTAATTAGAATTGCAATTTCCATTCTGTTCACGGGAGGCTGGCGCGGATGATCCTGAAAGAATGACCAAGCAGTTGTGGTTGTACGAGAAGCACCTTGACAATGATGTTTTTGAGGAATAGGTGTCGACGGAGACAGAGACAACTTGGTGGCTGGAAATAAAAAAGGTCAAGGAATAGAGTCACTTCTGGTTTTCAAGAACATGCGCTCTACTTGGGGTCTAGCATATGTGATGCAATTATGCATGCTAGAAGATTAGGAGGTCATATAGGGTGGGCTGTGGGCTTTCCGTGTCAATAGTATTCGGTCAACACCGTATGAGGGATTTACAAAACCTATGACAATCCAGATGCACACCTAAAGATATGGATTTAGATCTCTGTATACGGCTTCCCACATGAATACCAGCCTATTTTTTTCGAAAAGGTGGTTTGCCCCGGCCTCTGCATTAGAACGATGCACGGCCATATTATTGATAATCAAAAGGTCCAACATAAGTCTCGAGGTTTCAAATAGAAAGGAAAAATGCTCAGTAAGAGCCCGAAAGCAAAAACAGGATAGCCATAACCGGTAGGCAAAATAAAAGATAGAAAACTAAACACCTATCCTATTACATGACCGTCATCCAAACCAGTTGAAGATAGCCCGTGATGCCGTCTCCCATCGGATAGATCCAGTAACCAAATGCTCTCTGGCCTCCGTCGGAGTGAGTAGCGACCACATATAGATGAGTGTAGTGGCCCTGAAAATAACCTACAAGAAATGAATATTTGTTGTTCTGCTAAAAACCAAGTGTTTCTGCAGTTCCAAACTGCCCATAATAAATCACAAACTCCTACACGGCCGTGTCTTGCTGTTTCTGCACCAATCCCATCTAGCCACGTCCCAAATAACGTGTTGATGGAATTCGGAGGAGTAATATTAAAAACTATGTGGACCGACCTCCACAATTTTTTTGCCAATGGGCAGTCAAGAAAGAGGTGCTTGATTGATTCATCACTATCACAAAAACTACATCTTTTAGATCCAGTCCAGTTGCGCTTTGCCAAATTGTCCTTCGTTAGCATGACTTGTTTCTGGACAAACCACATGAACACTTTGATTTTTAAAGGCACATTGACTTTCCAAACATGCTTTGAACTAGGAAGAACGCTAGTGTTGATAATATCCAAATACATAGATTTAACTGAAAACTCACCAGTCTTAGTTAATTTCCAGCGCAACTGATTGGGCTGTTGAGAAAGGTGGACATCCATCAATCTTCTCACAAGATGGAGCCATGCTTCCCATCGATTTCCCGCTAGCGTCCTCCTGAATTGAATATTCAAAGGATTGAACTGTAATACTGTTGCAACGTAAGTGTCTCTTCGTTCAACAATATTATAGAGAGAAGGATATTGGATTGCAAGGGGCATCTCCCCTAGTCATGTATCCTCCCAGGATCTTGTGGAAGTACCAGTTCCAAGCACAAATTTTGTCCTGTTAAAAAAGACTGATTTCACTCTCACCAGTCCTTCCAAAAAGGCGAATCAGTCGGTCTTACCATCACCTGGGACAAGGTTTTCGACTGAAGGTACTTATTACGAAGAATCTGGGCCCAAGTGGCATCCATCTCTACAGATAACTTATACAGCCACTTGCTGAGGAAACATCCGTTCTTCACCTCTAAATTTTCAATGCCAAGACCCCCATGATCTTTCGGCCTACAAATAATATCCCACTTAGCGAGTTTGTACTTTCATTTTAATTCATCATTCTGCTAGATGAAGCGCGATCGATAGAAATCTAGCCTTTTCTATACTCCAACTTGTACTTCAAAAAAGGACAAGAGAAACATAGGCATACTTGTGAGAACTGAATTGATCAGAATCAATCGTCCTCCGTATGACATAAGCTTGCCCTTCTAGTAGCTTAGTTTTTTTCAAACCGATCTTCAATGCACTTCCACTCCTTGTTGGAAAGCTTGCGATGGTGAATTGGTATTACCCAAATAAGTGAAGGGTAAAGACGCCAATTCACACCCGAACAATTCCTTGTAAGCTTGTTGTTCATCTTTAGCTCTTCCAAAGCAGAACAATTCACTTTTATGGAAGTTAATCTTTAACCCCGATAATTGTTCGAACAAGCACAACACTAGCTTCACGTTTCTAGCTTTAGCCAAATCATGCTCCATGAAGATGATAGTATCATCAGCGTATTGTAGGACAGACACTCATTCGTCAACTAAATGCGGAACGAGGCCACCTACCTGGCCATCATCCTTAGCCCTTTCTATTAGGATTGTCAACATGTCAACGATGTTGAACAGAATTGGTGACATCGGATCTCCTTGTCTCAGACCCTTGTGTGTCTGGAAATAATGACCTATGTCATCATTTACCCTGATTCCAACACTCCCTTTTTGCGTGAAAGAGTCTACCTGGTACCTCCAGGCCTGGTCGAAACCTTTCATACGCAAGGCCTGCTGAAGAAATGGCCATTTTACTTTGTCGTATGCTTTCTCAAAATCCACTTTGAAAACCACCCCATCTAGTTTTTTCGTGTGGATTTCATGGAGCATTTCATGTAGGACCACAACCCCTTCTAGGATGTTTCTGTCCAGCATGAAAGCAGTCTGAGATGGCTTCACCATAGAATGCACAATCTATGTAAGCCTATTAGTCCCAACTTTGGTGAAAATTTTAAAGCTAACATTAAGAAGACAGATCGGCCTAAATTGCTCAATCCTCATGGCCTCTGTTTTCTTAGGAAGCAAAGTTATTGTTCCGAAGTTCAAGTGAAATGACTGCAACTGCCCCGAGAAAAGATCCTGGAACATCGGGAGCAAGTCCCCCTTAATGATGTGTCAGCACTTGTTATAAAACTCCGCTGGAAAACCAACCAGGCCTGGAGCTTTATTATTTTTCATTTGTGAAATTGCTTCAAACACCTCTTTCTCCGAAAATGAGGCTGTCAAAATATCGTTCTCATCCGCAGCTAGTTGAGGAACATCCTCCTCCCTTGACTCATCCAAGGATACAAAATTATCCTCGGGAGGCCCAAACAACTGCTTATAATAATTGGTGATATAAACTTTTAGGTTCTTCTGTCCAAAAATCGTCCCCTCGTCTTGCTCAAGCTGAAAGATTCTCTTCTTTCGATGCTTGCCATTGGAAATCAGGTGGAAGAATTGTGTGTTATCATCCCCTTGGACGATTTTGCGAACTTTAGCTCGCAGTGCCCACTTCAATTCCTCCTCATGAAGTAGTTCTTTCAGTCTTAATTCCGCCTCCACTTTAGTTTCCAGCTCTCTGGTATCTAAAATGGAGGACTCGACTTTTAAGTCTAGGGATTGAATAAGTAAAAGCAACCTTTCCTTCTCAGCCTTATATATCCCACTCAGGTGTTTGGCCCAACCCTGTAAGAACTGCCTTAAATGCCTAATCTTATTCTGCCATCTCTCACATTCGATCTCCCTCTTGAATTTTTAGCCCATTCTCTTGCTATTATATCTAGGAACCCTTCTCTTTCAAACCACGCTGATTCGAAAGAAAATGTATTTTCGTTCCCCACATGTGTTGCCTCTCCTGACTCAACCAATAATGGGGTATGATCGAAGATCGCGCAACAGAGTGCATGGACCGTCACTAGGGGAAACTTCTGCTCCCATTCGACGCTCGCTAGGACCCGGTCTAGCTTCTCAAACGTCGGGATTGGTAAATTATTGGCCCATGTGAATTTTCTACCAAAAAGCTCAATCTCTCGAAGATCTAAGCTCTCAATAATTGTATTACACATAAACGACCATCTGCCATCAAAGTTGTCATTGTTTTTTTCCTCCCGTCTACGGATACTGTTAAAATCAACCCCAATCAAAATTGGGAGCTGCTCGCTACCGCAAATATGGAACAAATCCGCCAAAAAATCTGGTTTGAGTTCAGGCTGCGCGGCATCATACACCGCCACCAAAGCCCAATTAAACCCATCAGCCTTAGATCGGACCCGAAACTTAACCACAAAATCTCCCATAACAACGCTCCAAACATCCAACGAATCGCATTTATGCCCAAGTAAAATCCCATCGGATCTTCCTCTTGGAGGTAAGAAATGCCAATCGAAATCAACCCCTCCCGAAAGGGTAGAAAGAAACTAGGGGGTGAAATTGTCCCTTCCAGTTTCGGACAGGGCGATAAAATCCAATTTGTGCTCAATAGAAGCATCCGCTAGAAACCTTCTTTTAGCTAAGTCCTTAAGACCTCTGCTATTCCAAAAGATTCCTTTCATATTTCATCATGAATTTTTTAGTGGTCCGGATCCTAGCACTTCTACGCACGGCCGAAGCCGGATGAATCCTTCGATTCCACTTGCGTTTAGGCTTGTTTTGGTCCTCTACCCGGTCCTCACAACCGGGTTGTGATGCCCGGATAATTAAGCTACAGTAATCCCACGTTAATGATGCTGCGTCACCACGGTTATTGTTCCTAATCTCGCGTTAGTTCAAAACTGATTATAATTCAAAATTCAAAATCAAGCAAACAATAAAAGTTTTCAAATATTAAAACTAAAATGTTCGGGTTGTGCCAAATAATGCGTAGGTAATTATGGTGGAGAAACCACACTTTTATAAAATATTTAAATACTATAAGATGAATAAAACTGTAGATAAAACAATTAATTAAATGCCTTTTTTATTATTTAAAATACTAAACTATTTTGTTTTGGGTAAAACTTTTTATGACAGTGAGTTTAGTGATAATGCTAAAATTAGGAGTTGAAATTATATTTTCACAAAATTAAAATAGATTGAAAAGTCAAAATAAAACAGAAAATAAAAAATAAATAAAAGGAAAAAAACAAAGCTAACAAAAATAAAAATAAAAGAGGAAGCACCCCCTCCCCACTGGGCTCCGGCCCAGCTGGCCTGCCCAACTGGGCCAAGGCCCACCCCCACTCCCCCCGTAACCTAATCCACCCACCGACACCCCCCACTCGTGCCCCCACTCTCCCTCTCTCGATCCAATCTGGATCGGGGAGAAACCCCCACGATCCCCACGCTCCTCTCGTCCTACCCCCGATCCAGATCAGGCTCTTGGCACTCGCCTCCGCCGCCGCCGCCCGGTGCCACCCCAGCCCCGTCGCCGATCACCGCCAGTAGCCGGACGCCTCCTCGCTCCTTCCTCAGCCCCTAGATTGCATCGGGGATTCGACCCCATCGCGCCTGGTTCCACCTTGCCGGAGCCCTGCCACCCGCCAAGCCGTCTCCATCGCCTGCACCTCGACGTCGCCCCGAACTGCCTCGACGTAGTCGGTGCCGCCTGGCTGGACGACCTCGACCTCATCGCTGTCATCCGTCTACCTCGGGCCCTCCCCGAGCATGCGATTGCACAACGACAGGCTCGATGTGAGCCTCTTCCCCTCCCCTCTCATGCCTTGGTCGCGCTCGTCGCGACCCACGTCGACCTACGCGCGTGTGCCACCCCCCTGCGCGGCTGCTCGCTTCTACTGTCACCGCTGCCGAAGCCCACCCCACTCGACGTCGATTGCTGCGCCCTATGGCGTTCGACGCTCCCCGTCGACCACGGCGCCCCGAACTCCTTCTGTCGCCTGAGGCTCACCGCCCGCCTTGTTGGCTTGCCCCGCTTCGGTGCTGCCGGCGCTGCCATGATGCTGCTCCTTTCCTCTTCGGCTGCTGCAGCTGGCTGCAGTGGCCGCCGGCGCCCCGCTGCATCGCAGATGGCCTGGGCAAGCACCCTGCTGGGCTGGCGCCCACGCGCCCTGCGCCCGTAACCCACTAGCACCGGCGCCCGCTAGTCCCCTACCTATGACAAGGGGGCCCCACCCCAGAAGATTTTATAAAAAAAGGATTAAAAAATATATTAATAAATTCAATTAATTAATTAGTTAATTAACTAAATTAATTAACTTAACTAATCCTGTTAAGCTAACCTAATTAACTGTTGTTAGTTAATTAGACGGTAATTAGATTAGTTAAATCCTAATTAGAGTAAACAGAGTATGACATGCAGGACCTACATGTCAGATTGACCCAGTCAACGCCCTGTTGACTGCTGACGTCCTGCTGATGTCATGATGACGTCAGCATACCCTATTCTGGATAATGTTAGAATTAAATAATTAAATAAATTCTAAAATGATTAAATCTTTTAAAATTAATATAAAATAAACCGTAGCTCGGATGGAAAAACTTTGTACATGAAAGCTGCTCAGAACGACCAGACGAATCCGGATATGCAGCCCGTCCGTCCGCCACACATCCCTAGCATAAGAAACACGCAACTTTCCCCTCAGGTTCATTTGTCCGAAAATGCGAAACACCGGGGATACTTTCCCGGATGTTCCCCCCTTCTCCGGTATCACCTCATACCGCGTTAGAACACGTCTAGCTCTGCCTGTTGTCCTGTTTTGCACTTGCTTGCTATGTATTTATTGTTTCTCCCCCCTCTTCCCTTCGATAGACCACGTGACGGTGCTGATGCCCCTGTGGTCGACTACGTCACCGACGACCCCTCCTTGCCAAAGCAACTAGGCAAGCCCCCCCTGATCACCAGATATCGCCTATTCTTCTCCATACTGCTTGCATTAGAGTAGTGCAGCATGTTACTGTTCGGTTACTCCTATTCTGTTGCATAGCCTGTCATTGTTGCTATAGTCATTGATACCTTACCCGCAATCCTAAATGCTTAGTATAGGATGCTAGTTTATCATCATTGGCCCTACATTCTTGTCGGTCTGCCTTGCTATACTATCGGGCCGTGATCACTTGGGATGTGATCACGGGTATATACTATACATATATACATACTATACAGATGGTGACTAAAGTCGGGTCAGCTCGTTGAGTACCCGCAAGTGATTCTGATGTGGGGGCTGGAAGGACAGGTGGCTCCATCCCGTTAGAGGTGGGCCTGGATTCCCGACGGCCCCCGACTGTTACTTTGTGGCGGAGCGACAGGGCAGGTTGAGACCACCTAGGCGAGAGGTGGGCCTGGCCCTGGTCGGCGTCTGCGGTTACTTCATAATAACATGCTTAATGAGATCTTTGTATTTGATCTGAGTCTGGCCACTGGCCTATACGCACTAACCAACTACGCGGGAAAGATATGGGCACTCGACGTCGTGGTATCAGCCGAAGCCTTCTTGACGTCAGCGACGGAGCGGCGCGCCGGTTTGGACCGCGTAACGTGACTTCCTTTGTAACGGAGGTTGCTAGGTCTGCTTCCGGCCGCCCTCGCAACATGCAGGTGTGCAATGGGCGATGGGCCCAGACCCCTGCACGCATAGGATTTAGACCGGCGTGTTGACCTCTCTGTTGTGCCTAGGTGGGGCTGCGATGTGTTGATCTTCCGAGGCCGGGCATGACCCAGGAAAGTGTGTCCGGCCAAATGGGATCGAGCATGTTGGGTTATGTGGTGCACCCCTGCAGGGAAGTTTATCTATTCAAATAGCCATGTCCTTCGGTAAATGGACGACCCGGAGTTGTACCTTGACCTTATGACAACTAGAATCAGATACTTAATAAAACACACCCAGACAAGTTCCACAGACAACCTGATGATCTCTTTTCCACAGGGCGATGAGGGGAGGATCGCCGGGTAGGATTATGCTATGCAATGCTACTTGGAGGACTTCAGTCTACTCTCTTCTATATGCTGCAAGATAGAGGCTGCCAGAAGCGTAGTCTTCGATAGGACTAGCTATCCCCCTCTTATTCTGGCATTCTGCAGTTCAGTCCATCGATATTGCCTCTTTACACATATACCCATGCATATGTAGTGTAGATCCTTGCTTGCGAGTACTTTGGATGAGTACTCATGGTTGCTTTTCTTGCTCTTTTCCCCCTTCCCTTCTACCTGGTTGTCGCAACCAGATGCTGGAGCCCAGAAGCCAGACGCCACCGTCGACGACGACTCCTACTACACTGGAGGTGCCTACTACTACGTGTAGGCCGCTGATGACGACCAGGAGTAGTTTAGGAGGATCCCAGGCAGGAGGCATGCCCCTCTTTCAATCTGTATCCCAGTTTGTGCTAGCCTTTTTAAGGCAAACTTGTTTAACTTATGTCTGTACTCAGATATTGTTGCTTCCGCTGACTCGTCTATGATCGAGCACTTGTATTCGAGCCCTCGAGGCCCCTGGCTTGTAATATGTTGCCTGTATGACTTATTTATGTTTTTAGAGTTGTGTTGTGATATATTCCCGTGAGTCCCTGATCTTGATCGTACACGTTTGCGTGCATGATTAGTGTATGATTGAATCGGGGGCGTCACAAGTTGGTATCAGAGCCGATTGCCTGTAGGAATCCCCTTTCCAACTCCTTGGCCGAAGTCGAGTCTAGACATTGCAAAACTTTTACTAACATGGTTGTGTGTCTTACGGGCACACGTCGCCATTGGGTGGTAGTAGGATCTTTTATTCCTCGACCTATACTCTGGGACTCTGACATCTCTTCTATTCGGGTTAAACTATTATACTAACTCTGACTCTAGGTTCTCGATAATACTTTCTCCCGGAGAGCCCCTTATTACAGATGATCGTCTGCTGCATCAGAAGAATCCGAAGATACTCTCCGATGTTCTCTTGAGACTTTATGGTGTCGCTTTTGCAATTCCCCTCCATCGATAAACCCCTATGGATAACCACGTATACTCGCCATTCATACAATGCTTCCCAGTTGATCTTGTTCTTACAAGATACATCGAAATTCTCTCTATTGTTTCAAGAATACTTTGTGCCTACTGCCTTGTAGTTCTTTGCCACATGAATACCCCTACGGATAATTCCTCACTCTTACCGAGTATCCGCTCATCCCTAGTTGTTCATGTGTTTCACAAAATTCTTCAAAATACTATCCGATCTTTCGAGAATCCTCATTAGCCTATGCCCCTTGAAATTCTTGTCTGCCTGCATTTTGGTTAATTCCAAATGACTAGCAATATTCATGGATGTACTTTGCCTTTATCATCTTGGGTCCCTTGATTCAATATGTTGCGAATGTTGCAATCCTTAATCAGATCCTAGTATTCATCCTTTCGACTCAGACGTCATTTTAAACATGAGCTGGATCTCGACCAGTCAAATTGGCATCGATTGTACCCCTAAGCATACTCAACTTATCCATCCTTGATCAGAGCGTTGCTTCTAATCCGCTGATTTGGAAATCATAATTCTTTTGCATTTGAACTTTGAATTAGTCAGATGTTTCTATAATCAGATCTCCTTGCATTCTTCTTCCTCTGGTTGAGTACCGATACTCACATCAGCTTCATTGTGGATCGCCCGATCCATTGTTGGATTTCATCCGACATCGTCCTTCATATTCAATAACCTTGTGAGCCTTTCCACAGGTATATAACGCCTGTGGTAAATCTATCCTCAGCTTTGACAACCATGCTCTACTTTTGAGCTTGTGTTATTTACTTCCGAAGGTCGTGGTATATGTTCCTAAGAAGCCCCGTTGGGTTGAACCTATGCCTTCCGTAATCTGTGTGAACCCGAAAGTTATACGGGTTATACACTACTGCCGCTTTGTCAGATAACTTTTCAACACTACAACTTCGATAACGAGAAGCGAATGGATGGTCATGCATTGGAGAAGTGGGAGTCGACCTTGAACTTTGTGTTCATGCCCATGGACACGATGTAGATCCTATCATGAAAGCTTCTTGTAATAATAACTATTTCCTTGATATAATATGCTTTGGTATCGGTGAATTGATCCTTTGCAATCGTGCTTCTGACCGTATGTTCTTCTTTGATCCCATTTCTCGCGCAAGTTTAAGCACTTGTCTTCTGTGGATCAATACCCCGGTCCAACCTCTACTTTGATCTGTCGTCGAGTATTACACTTTGGTATCTCGAGAATATCACCGAACTACATAACTTCTTGTGAGTTCTTCATCAACTATTATTTCTTGGTGATTCCAATTTTCTCGGGGTTTTGAGTTATTTGTCACTTGAAACATCGATAACTGAATCGAGTCTGTTCTACGGTTCAACTACTCTTTGTAATTCTTATTACCTGCGAGTTGTACTTGCTGATGTCATTCCAACCGATTGGCTACATCATCATCATCATGTTAAAGCTTAAACTGTGCTACCTGGTCCTTATTCCCAGAGCACAACTTTTGATGATGAGCTAAGCTTACGTCGATCTTCCTTGTCTAACCGTTCACCTCAAACAACAAGCTTGATTCCGAGTTTGTGTCATATCCGTGGTTTCAATAACTTTTCGCTCCATCCTTCCTTTTGCTTGATGTCGTCGATGAGCGATTATATCCTCATGAAACCTCTCGACAATTGTGTCATGATCATCATCAACATTCTGAGCTCCTCCAGGATATCAATTGAATTCATGATGAGAAATACCATCCTTGCCCTTGATGATTGGTGTTGTCATCGACCACATTATTGCCTTCCCTCCAACACAAACTTGTTCGTGTTCTGTGTTATATATTGAGTTCCTTGCTATCCAGCATTTCTTCTTCTTTACCTTGGAGTATTACCATCTTTTATATCAAGAATGTCATGAGGATTACTCCACCTCTTAAGAATTCTTGGTATAGTGACACTTCTGACCATCACCATTCTTTCTGGTCCCTGTGTTGCTTCCAACAAGTGAACCGTGTTGTTTGGATTCTGCCCTTCTAGCAACCCTCTTGCTTTGAAGTTAATGGTCGCCCGTTCATTCTTAGACTATTGATTATTGAATCACCATTCCGAGATTGGTCGTGCAACCCAACCCATATTCGGGTGCACCTTTCAACCAATGTTTAATTGTGTATGTTTTCCTCGAGCATACATCATTATACCATTTGATCTGACAAATGTTATCTCCTTGTTCACATAATTGTGGAAATCCATGTTTTGTTAATCTCGACAAATTGCCGCTGATTCCATCAGCCACCCCCTCATCCTCTCCTTGGTTTAATGATGATGAATCCTTGTCTTCGAACTCACTTCCATAGTCATTTCCCGAGAATCTTACATTGTCATTTCTTCTATTTGTGTTGCACCTTTTCTTCTCGGACATCCTGAGTCTGAGGTATCATGATACCAATCGGATCTGAATCTCGGTTAGATATTATGGTTGGGACAACTTTCCAGGAGTTATGATGTTGGTTCTTAGATGACCCGGTAAGATGATGTCATGCCTAGCAACCCCCTGGCTGGAGGACCTATCATTATAATTTCTTTTGCAAGGATAACCATTCTTCCTAGAGGAAATTGTAAGACTTGTTTTATAAGTTGCTCCTGATGGATCATTTGTGTATCCAAAGTCCGACCCTTGATTGAAACACCATATCAATGCTACCTCGAAGCATGACTATGATACCCCTCTCTTCAACAAGAACATTGGAGGCTCGATGCTAAATATTTCTTGGTCAGTTACCCAAACACTGTTGTATGGGTAACATCTTGATTAATCCTTGCCTCTCATCTGAATGGTTGGGTACTTGCTCTCCTACCCTGTATGCCATGCTCTGCTTGTACATGGGAAGGATATACTCCTTATAATTGTGTGTAATCACAATTTTCCTTTCCATTCTTTTCTTTAACCTTTCCTGAATCTGACTTAACTAAGCAGAGATAATTCCCTGCTTAGGTAGGCACCTTGTTGTACCATTCTGTCTGTAAGATCCTGTTACTATTGTTGATGACATTCCGGTAACCACCGACGGGTGATAACTTTGCCAATTGGTTCGCCTCGTTTAACAAGCAGGAAAATTGCTCTCTTCATTCCCCGTCCTTGGTAGCAACATTGTTGCCGGCATACCTCACAAGCTATCCTCTGCCATGCCTTGCTACCATGACCGTGCAATATGTCGGCGTCCTTCCTACTTTTGAACCACATGGTGGGCCCATAACCTACAGTTCCACAGGATCGAAACCTGACTCTCCTGCACCCCCTGTTCCCAAGGTTGTTCCTCATGTATGGCCTCGTATGTAAATTCATGAGCCACTTCTAAGAGATCATCAATTCGGGTATCAAACACGATACCTGTTCATGTTGCTTTGAACCCCTTTCATGCCCTATTTCGGGCATCGAACTATAGCCTGCCCGCTCGAAGCTTCCATTTTGCACCTTCTTACTTTGCTCTCGATGATTTCTTAATGTTTCAATTCAAGAGTTACTTCCGCCACCTATCCTGCTGTTATTTACTAGATAAGCAACATTGTAGCGGTCCGTTTTTTTGAAGTTACCACTTGTCGTACGAACGATGGAGTTCCCAAAGAAAGGATGCCGACTTCATCATGATGACCTGAAGGAAAGAAATGAAGACGTCAACGTAATGGATCAACCTCTTCGAGAAGAGAAACCAAGATCGAGAAGACCCGTTAGAATTTCGTAACCAGAATTTTCCCCTTAGTCCCCCTCTTAAATCTCGGGACGAGATTTCTTGTAGTGGAGGAGAATTGTGACGCCCGGATAATTAAGCTACAGTAGTCCCACGTTAATGATGCCATGTCACCATGGTTATTGTTTCTAATCTCGTGTTAGTTCAAAACTGATTATAATTCAAAATTCAAAATCAAGCAAACAATAAAAGTTTTCAAATATTAAAACTAAAATGTTCGGCTTGTGCCAAATAATGCGTAGGTAATTATGGTGGAAAACCACACTTTTATAAAATATTTAAATACTATAAGATGAATAAAACTGTAGATAAAACAATTAACTAAATGCCTTTTTTATTATTTAAAATACTAAACTGTTTTGTTTTGGGTAAAACTTTTAATGACAGTGAGTTAGTGACAATGCTAAAATTAGGAGTTGAAATTATATTTTCACAAAATTAAAATAGATTGAAAAGTCAAAAGAAAGTAGAAAAGGAAAAAAGGAAAAGCAAACAAAGCTAACAAAAATAAAAATAAAAGAGGAAGCACCCCCTCCCCACTGGGCTCCGGCCCAGCTGGCCTGCCCAACTGGGCCAAGGCCCACCCCCGCTCCCCCCATAACCTAATCCACCCACCGACACCCCCCCCACTCGTGCCCCCACTCTCCCTCTCCCGATCCAATCTGGATCGGGGAGAAACCCCCACGATCCCCACGCTCCTCTCCTCCTACCCCCGATCCAGATCGGGATCGTGGCACTCGCCTCCGCATCCGCCGCCTGGTGCCGCCCCGGCCCCGTCGCCGACCACCGCCACTCGCCGGACGCCTCCCCGCTCCTCCCTCAGCCCCCAGATTGCATCAGGGATTCGACCCCATCGCGCCTGGTTCCACCTTGCCGGAGCCCTGCCGCCCGCCACGCCGTCTCCATCGCCTGCACCTCGACGTCGCCCGGGACTGCCTCGACGTCGTCGGTGCCGCCTGGCTGGACGACCTCGACCTCGTCGCCGTCCTCCGTCTACCTCGGGCCCTCCCTGAGCATGCGATTGCACAACGATAGGCTCGATGTGAGCCTCTTCCCCTCCCCTCTCGTGCCTTGGTCGCGCTAGCCACGACCCACGTCCACCTACGCGCGTGTGCCACCCCCCTGCGCGGTTGCTCGCTTCTACTGTCACCGCTGCCGAAGCCCACCCCCCTCAACGTTGATTGCTGCGCCCTACGGTGTTCGACGCTCGCCGTCGACCACGACGCCCCGAACTCCTTCTATCGCCTGAGGCTCGCCGCCCGCCTTGTTGGCTTGCCCCGCTTCGGTGCCGCCGGCGCTGCCATGCTGCTGCTCCTTTCCTCTTCGGCTGCTGTAGCTGGGTGCGGTGGCCGCCGGTGCCCCGCTGCGTCGCAGATGGCCTGGGCGAGCACCCTACTGGGCTGTCGCCCACGCGCCCTGCACCCGTAAACCACTAGCACCGGCGCCCGCTAGTCCCCTACCTATGACAAGGGGGCCCCGCCCCAGAAGATTTTATAAAAAAAAGGATTAAAAAATATATTAATAAATTCAATCAATTAATTAGTTAATTAACTAAATTAATTAACTTAACTAATCCTGTTTAGCTAACCTAATTAACTGTTGTTATTTAATTAGATGGTAATTAGATTAGTTAAATCCTAATTAGAGTAAACAGAGTATGACATGCAGGACCTACACGTCAGATTGACCCAGTCAACGCCCTGTTGACTGCTTACGTCATGTTGATGTCATCATGACGTCAACATACCCTATTCTGGATAATGTTAGAATTAAATAATTAAATAAATTCTAAAAATGATTAAATCTTTTAAAATTAATATAAAATAAACCGTAGCTCGGATGGAAAAACTTTGAACATGAAAGTTGCTCAGAACGACGAGACGAATCCGGATATGCAGCCCGTTCGTCCGCCACACATCCCTAGCATAACAAACACGCAACTTTCCCCTCCGGTTCATTTTTCCGAAAAGGCGAAACACCGGGGATACTTTCCCGGATGTTTCCCCCCTTCTCCGGTATCACCTCATACCGCGTTAGAACACGTCTAACTCTGCCTGTTGTCCTGTTTTGCACTTGCTTGCTATGTATTTACTGTTTCTCCCCCCTCTTCCCTTCGATAGACCCCATGACGATGCTGATGCCGCTGTGGTCGACTACGTCACCGACGACCCCTCCTTGCCATAGCAACCAGGCAAGCCCCCCCTTGATCACCAGATATCGCCTATTCTTCTCTATATTGCTTGCATTAGAGTAGTGCAGCATGTTACTGTTCGGTTACTCCTATTCTGTTGCATAGCCTGTCATTGTTGCTACAGTCATTGATACCTTACCCGCAATCCTAAATGCTTAGTATAGGATGCTAGTTTATCATGATTGGCCCTACATTCTTGTCGGTCTGCCTTGCTATACTATCGGGCCGTGATCACTTGGGAGGTGATCACGGGTATATACTATACATATATACATACTATACAGATGGTGACTAAAGTCGGGTCAGCTCGTTGAGTACCCACAAGTGATTCTGATGTGGGGGCTGGAAGGACAGGTGGCTCCATCCCGGTAGAGGTGGGCCTGGGTTCTCGACGGCCCCCAACTTTTACTTTGTGGCGGAGCGACAGGGCAGGTTGAGACCACCTAGGCGAGAGGTGGGCCTGGCCCTGGTCGGCGTCCGCAGTTACTTCATAATAACACACTTAACGAGATCTTGGTATTAGATTTGAGTCTGGCCACTGGCTTATACGCACTAACCAACTATGCGGGAAAGATATGGGCACTCGACGTCGTGGTATCAGCCGAATCCTTCTTGACGTCAGTGACGGAGTGGTGCGCGCCGGATTGGACCGTGTAACGTGACTTCCTTTGTAATGGAGGTTGCTAGGTCTGCTTCCGGCCGCCCTCGCAACGTGCAGGTGTGCAATGGGCGATGGGCCCAGACCCCTGCGCGCATAGGATTTAGACCGGCGTGTTGACCTCTCTGTTGTGCCTAGGTGGGGCTACGACGTGTTCATCTTCTGAGGACGGGCATGACCCAGGAAAGTGTGTCCGGCCAAATGGGATCGAGCATGTTGGGTTATGTGGTGCACCCCTGTAGGGAAGTTTATCTATTCGAATAGCCGTGTCCCTCGGTAAAAGGACGACCCGGAGTTGTACCTTGACCTTATGACAACTAGAATCGGATACTTAATAAAACACACCCAGACAAGTTCCACAGACAACTCGATGATCGCTTTTCCATAGGGAGACGAGGGGAGGATCGCCGGGTAGGATTATGCTATGCGATGCTACTTGGAGGACTTCAGTCTACTCTCTTCTACATGCTGCAAGACGGAGGCTGCCAGAAGCGTAGTCTTTGATAGGACTAGCTATCCCCCTCTTATTCTGGCATTCTGTAGTTCAGTCCACCGATATTGCCTCTTTACACATATACCCATGCATATGTAGTGTAGGTCCTTGCTTGCGAGTACTTTGGATGAGTACTCATGGTTGCTTTTCTCCCTCTTTTCCCCCCTTCCCTTCTACCTAGTTGTCGCAACCAGATGCTGGAGCCTAGAAGCCAGACGCCATCGTTGACGCCGACTCCTACTACACTGGAGTTGCCTACTACTACGTGTAGGCCACTGACGACGACCAGGAGTAGTTTAGGAGGATCCCAGGCAGGAGGCCTGCGCCTCTTTCGATCTGTATCCCAGTTTGTGCTAGCCTTTTTAAGGCAAACTTGTTTAACTTATGTCTGTACTCAGATATTGTTGCTTCCGCTGACTCGTGTATGATCGAGCATTTGTATTCGAGCCCTCGAGGCCCCTGGCTTGTAATATGTTGCTTGTATGACTTATTTATGTTTTTAGAGTTGTGTTGTGATATCTTCCCGTGAGTCCCTGATCTTGATCGTACACGTTTGCGTGCATGATTAGTGTACGATTGAATCGGGGGCGTCACACGGGCTCAGTGGACCTAGCCACCTGAGAATCTGCAAGAATGGAATCCCTTGGGGAAGTAGAATACTCATCCTCCTCAGTCTCAGGAAGAGAGGGTGCCAGATCCGCACAAAAGCTATCAAGCACATTGACCCCCAAAGCATGTAAATCTGAATCGTTCATAGGCTTTACAGCCACTAGGTTTCTAATCATCTCTAAAGCGCGCTCCACTTCAAGATCTAGGATATCATTAACGTATTTAGAAACTTCATTATCATTACTACCCAATTCAAAATAGAATTGGAAGTGTTGACTGACATACCCGTAGTGACCTCAATATCACGAAGCTTGGCCACCCGCATGGCGCACTGTAGCTGCATGTCATCAACATCCGGCTGATCCTGGGGATGACAGCTCATCCGTCGACCTTCGGATACAGGATCCAAAATCTCACCAAAAGCAATGATGTCGTCCAGCATGGCCCCTTTCGATGTAAGGCCTCCTGCCCCACCCTTAACAGGGCTCAACTAAGCTGAGCCAGCCGGGGTGCTGCCCTCCATCATCGGCAGAACCAGCATAGCTCCCAGAGCCATCACCGCCATAGTGCTTGGCACGCTCGGCGATCTCGGTCTAAGACCGTCGCCCGGGGCCCGAGCAGGGGCCATCCCCTCTAGGTATGACAAGGGAGAGGTAGGGGCGGATACCACCTGCCCACGCCCCCTCCCGATTCGGCACCTCCTCCAGCGCGCAACACATCTGCAAGGGAGAGGTAGGGGCGGCAGACACCTGCCTACGCCCCCTCCCGAACCGGTACCTCCACCAGCGTGAAGCAAGTCCATAACTACGCATGGCGTAACCGGACTCCTTGTCCGCAGAGAAGCACCACCCTGATCAAGAACAGTGGGGGAACAGAGGGCCTCCTGCCCATGATCCTCCCCACCCTCGAAGCGAAGCTCGGCAGCCCGACCAAGCTCCACCGCGGGAACCTCAGAGCTAGGTGCACACTCCACTGAGGTAACCTCAGAAATGACCACCTCCGAGCCAGCAAAAGCAATAGGAGGAAGCGAGAGCTCTAATAGGTCATCACACTCCACCCGATCACTCCATAGTCGAGGAGGAGCGGAAGTAGGCTGAAACGAGCCAAATCTAAGCGAGTTCATAGGCACTGAAGCCGGTGGTGGAGTACCCTTCCCGGGCACCACCGAGGTGTGGTTAGAACCCGTAGTGTTGGACTTATCTCCACCAAGATCATCCCGAGTTAGCTCTTTCTTGCCCGAGTCATCATTCTTATAGACCATATCAACATCATGCCAGACATAGCCTCAGAGAACAAATCAGAGTCCTCAAACTCAATCTCGAGGTTGCACTAGTAGAAAACAGGGCTTTGGTTCAGGCAAGATAAGCCCATTAGTCCCAGTTCAGTCATGAACTAGGACCCATGGGGGCATTGGTCCCGGTTCGTGAGGCCAGGGGACCTGCCGGGCCTCGTGGGGGCATTGGTCCCGGTTCGTCTGGCCCCTTTGGTCCCGGTTGGTGGGATGAACTGGGACCAATGCGCCTCGCTCCTGGCCCAGCACCATTGGTCCCGGTTGGTGGCTTGAACCGAGACCAAAGGGTGTCCTTTAGTCCCGGTTCAATCCACGAACTGGGACCAATTATGTGCCTATATATACCCCCTCGCCTGCGAGCAAAGCACTCCACACTGCTCTGTTTTTTCTGGTCGGCGAGGGGAGGGCTTTGTGGTGATCTAGCTCACCTCCTATGCACATGGGGTGTTCGATGGAATGCACGAGCCACACTACTTAAGCTTTCTCCTCTCCAAGCTCCATTTCCCTCAATATTTGTCTAGGTTTAGCGGTCCGTCATGTCCCGTCCCCGTCTTCACCACCGTCGATCGGTCACGCCGATCTCGTCGCCGGCACCACCATGGTGAGCCTCTTGTTCTAGGTTTAGCGGTCTGTCACGTCCCATACCCGTCTTCACCGCCATCGATCGCCCGCGCCAATCTCATCGCCGAGACCACCATGGTGAGCCTCTTGTTCTTATCTTCTTTCTAAAAGGAAAAAAATCTTACTTGTATGTTTAGATAGATACTTGTATAAGTTTCTTACTTTTATTATTCCTTCTTATTATATAGTGCGGTGGTTTTGGTATCCGCCCCCGCCGGCCCTCATCCTGTCTATGATTCGGATGTGGTATATATTATCTTTTATACCTATTCGGTTCATTTATTGTTTATGACAATTATGCCGACCAACGTGACATAGATTTTATTTATCTAGGAGGTATGTGAACCGAAAATTCCAACTGACCCTATTGTCGAGAGGTTAAATTTAGTTGAAGAAGAAAACAGTTTCTTGAAGGAAAAAATAAAAAAAATTGAGGAGGAGAAGATGATATTGGAGTTGCATGTTGCGGATGTCGTCGATGGTCACAAGATCAAGATGAATGCAATGCACTGGAAGATTAGAAAGATTAGAAAATATGCCATTCATACTGAGGCTTGGTATCATTATGCCGTTGGATCAATTGTTACCTTGGTTGCGATTATGATCGCATTTGTTTTCACATTGAAATGTTTTACATAGTTTCAATGTATGGTTTAATTAATTAGATGCTCTAGAGAGCTATATGTTGTTCAATGAGAACCATGTATGTACTTTGGTTTTAATGTGATGATGAACTTCTATTAATTTGGTCACTTAATTATCTATTCATGATGTTCTGTAATGGTTTTTGACACACTTAATTATATATAATGCATGCAGATGAACCGGCAATGGATGTATGATGACAGACACACCTCCGAGTACATTAAGGGCGTGCATAATTTTCTCGAAGTGGCTGAGGCAAACAACCAGAATGGTTTTATGTATTGTCCATGCCCTATATGTGGGAATGCGAAGTCTTACTCTGACTCGAAAACCCTTCACACCCACCTGCTTTATAAGGGTTTCATGCCACACTATAATGTTTGGACCAAGCACGGAGAAATAGGGGTTATGATGGAAGACAACAAAGAAGAAGAGGACGATGACTACTATGTGCCCCCTAAATACGGTGATGTTGCAACGGGGCAAGCTGTTGAAGATCAAGAGGAACCAGATGATGTGCCCGATGATGATCTCCGCCGGGTCATTGTTGATGCAAGGAGATAGTGCGAAAGTCAAAAGGAGAAGCTGAAGTTCGATCGCATGTTAGAGGATCACAAAAAAAGTTTGTACCCCAATTCCGAAGATGGCAACTCAAAGCTCGGTACCGTACTAGAATTGCTGCAGTGGAAGGCCGAGAATGGTGTGCCTGACAAAGGATTTGAGAAGCTACTGAAAATATTGAAGAAGAAGCTTCCAAAGGATAACTAATTGCCCGACAGTACGTATGCAACAAACAAGGTTGTATGCCCTCTAGGATTGGAGGTGCGGAAGATACATGGATGCCCTAATGACTGCATCCTGTACCGTGGTGCGTATGAGGATTTGAACACATGCCCGGTATGCGGTGCATTGAGGTATAAGATTAGATGAGATGACCCTGGTGATGTTGACGGCGAGCGCCCCTGGAAGAGGATTCCTGCCAAGGTGATGTGGTATGCTCCTATAATACCATGGTTGAAACGCCTGTTTAGAAACAAAGAGCATGCCAATTTTATGCGATGGCACAAAGAGGACCGTAATAAAGATGGGAAGTTGAGAGCACCCGCTGACGGGTCGCGGTGGAGAAAAATCGAGAGAAAGTACTGGGAGGAGTTTGCAGGTGACGCAAAGAACGTATGGTTTGGTTTAAGCGTGGATGGCATTAAGCCTTTTGGGGATCAGAGCAGCACTCACAACACCTGGCCCGTGACTCTCACTACAAGAAATATGTCAACTTGTGACCATCACTATTGGTCACCGAATGGTCATTGTTTTTCATTTTGACCTTTTTGTGACCAAAAACAGATGGTCAAAAGCTGGCCGTCGTAAACTATTATTTTGGTCACTAGCTGTCTGCCTAGGCCACGTCGTATCCGACGTGGCAAGCTGACGTGGCAAAATTGCGACCAATTGAAAAGGTCATTGCCAAGAATCAGCCCGGACCGATTGGGTGTTTTACATGGGCCGAGCCCAACAATTCAGCCTTCTTATATATTTTTTTCCTGACAATTTTTGGTTGACTTCATGGGCCAAGCCCAACAATTCGGCCTTTTTATCTTTTTTTTTCAAATGAGTCCAGCCCAATGTTTTCCAGGTTTTTCTTTCCTGGGCCTTTGCCTTTCCACATTCATTTATTTACATTTTACTTTTTTACCCAAAATATTTGTCCAATATAATTTGATCCTTGGCCTCTTCAAGGTCCAACTCCAGCCCATTTAATGAACATTTTCAAACCAGTTTGAATAACAATATGAATCAAGTTACCACAAATTAGCTGAATATTACGGAAATATCTCATAACACACATTCTACAAATTTCCATCACATATGTATTTTATACAGAACCAAGCAACCTACAACATGTTGTAGTCAAGCATTCAGGTGTTGGAATACTCCAGAACAGGAAAAATAAATAGAACAAGCCTATCTAGTGCTTCACGAAGAGAAAACATTGAAATCCGCTTTTTCTAGTGCTGCTTCTTCCTTTTGCAAAACATCTAGACATTCAAAAGAGAACAAAAAGTATGTCACTGATAGAAGAAATATTACATGGATACTTTTAAAATAAAAACTAAAGACACACTAGTATTTTATCATTCTACTTATTATTATTTTAACGAGATCATTCTACTTATCTGGAATAGGCATATTCATCAAAACTGGGAATTGAATTGGCACATATGACAAACTTAGCAAGAAATAAGCATTGAATGTTTCACATACACGACAAGTTTAAAAACGATCATTCAAAGTTGCAGCAGATCAAAGTTCCATTTGAGTATAAGGAACAATAATCATATTCAATAAATAAGAAACTATGTCAAAATTAATTCAGATTTACTAATGTGTGTGTCAAATGATACATGCATCAAGCATGAGGCCATCAAGCATCAGGCCCTTTTTTGTTCAACAAGACAAGAACATACCTGACTTTGTGTTGATATGATGGATGGTTCCGCAGTTGAACATCTAGTCCGCATCATCGTTGATGATGGACGCCACATGTACTTGTCCATTTAGAAGTATACCATGCAAAATGTTACACAAGCTGGTATTATCATAAAGTAGAGCTTCTGCAGTACATGTAGACTTTAGATATGAAGGACCAAGAGTTCCAGAGGCAACAAATCTGGCATGGGTAAACCAGGACACGATGAAACAAATTATTCCTTATGCGCACATTTAAACAGGAATATGGTGTCCACTTCATACTACCACGTCATCATGAGGATTAAAACAACACATTGATACTCAGAGTGCATCGATTGAAACCAATCAGAGCAGGGAGCAAAATAGATCCTCTATTTAATTGTCATAAGAATAGAAGCTGAAGGACAAAGATGAAGCACCCTTAGCTCAGCTTGCTAGATAACGGGCCATAAAAATCGGCAAAACATTCAAAAAGCACGACTCTAGTCTTAATGTTGTGTGGAAATAAGAAAAGAATTGTACAAGTTTAGTACTGTACACAACAATGAGCATAACTTCAATATTGCACAGATAGTCAGTTATCAAATCACCTTGTGGCTATACCACATGCTGACATCAATCACACACAACTGTTCCAAATTGAATCCCCACACACCGCATATATAAACCGAACTGCTGTACAGACAGATCACATTTGCTTTTCCAGATGACAAAATGCAAGACTCAATCACGGATAAATCCACGGGTAGAGACCTATGCTAGGAGAATCACCACGCGTACCTTGCCTATCTGCAACTTGTTGAACACATCCAGGAGAATCCTCTAGTTCTGGATCATGTCGTACTCCGTCTTGGCATCGAAATTCACCTGCAAAACACCCCAAAATGAGCATCGCATCGCAGCGATCTAAGACAAGCCGCCTAAGCGCAGCGCTCCAAAACAGATCAATCAGGCCAGAACGCCTCCTAACCTTGTGCATTAGCACCAACCTCATTTTGACCGCAATTTTTGAAATGAGACTAACATCACGAGGCAGGAGACAATTTTGACAAGTTGGAGAAATCGTTTAATTAGTTTTGGTATGCTTAGGTTATGAGCCAAAGACCAAGCAAAAAAAGCAGTAGCTAGTGATGCATGAGCATGAATATGGTACAGAATTGAGCATATTAACGTTAATATTTGGGCCTTCCATCTTTACTGGTCATACATACATATAGAAAATTGAGCATGAATCATTGTTCTTAGTTGTATATATGAGACTAGTTGGGTAGTGTATTCTAAGCTCCAAGCAAGTTACAGAAGAAACTGAAGATGAACCGTACATAACAGACTAAAAATCAAATAGAAACCCAAAAATTAAGTACGAATATAACAGGAAGGATTACAACAGGTTCAATTCAATCAATTTCCTGAGCATTGAATCTGTAGCATAAGCATGCAGCAACACAAGCATTTAATCAACAACAGCGTGAGCATAAGCATTAAATCAGTAGGAGCAGCACAAGCAGCACCACCACCAGCACAAGTGTACACCTATTCAAGCTAGTAGCAGCCAAGCAGGCTAGCAGTAGAAGCATTCAAACAACTAGAGAAGCACAGTACAACAGCAAAAGCATTGAAAGAGCAGCAAAGCAAGCTTGGACTATCACATGTCATATCTTATAAACTTAGCCAAGTGTTCTCAGGTTATCCTTAACATCATGTACTAACTTGGGTAATTAGCATCAAACAATACATAGCAGTACAAGGCTAGGAAAGATAATAAATACTTGGGAAAAGATAGCAGAATTAGAAAAAATGATACATGCCCTTAAAGAGAGGGCAGTGTCAAGTGCGGCCACAGACATAGGCATGAGCCACACCCACGACCCTAGACACTCTCACAACCGAAGAGGAGGTGCCTTGCATACGGTCTCCTTCGAGTCTTTGAGAGAAAGAACGAGGTGAAGGTCAGTACGCATCAAGGATGCCGCTGTCTGGGTCAAGCTAAGTCAAGGGCATAAGATATTTTAGTAAAAAAATAACATGTGAACATCTTGCGCAAACTATCATCATTTATAAAAAATACAAAACAAATATGCAAATAGCTGTACAATGGTTGAGTGCTCATACTTGTATTATACCAGGCAATAGCATTTAGCAATAGTGATGATCAACTACTGTAACATCCCAAATTTTCAATTTGAAATGTTATATATTAGATCATCATTGCATATCATATTTTCATGCATTTTGGTTGATCCTAGATATTCTAAGCAACTCAAGGACCCACGGAGAGAGTTGGGGATTTCGTTATTTTCATATTTGAGTTTTCTCAAATTTTGAAAAGAGGATGATTTAGTTTTAATTATTTTCTCTCCGAATATTTCTAATATGAAAATAAAAGAGAGGCGATAAAATGACTTCTCCAAAATAAAGGAATATTGGAACAAAACATATTAAAATCAAATAGGAATTTTGTTTGGGGTTTTATTGCTATTTTATTCGAATTAGGAAAAAATGCGTTTTTGAAAATTGCATTAGAGGCCCAAATAAAAGTTCACTATGTCCGTTATATTTTTAGAGGACGGTGAAAATTTATTTCAGGATTTTTGGAGTCCGTTTAGTATTTCTCTTAATTGTTTTTCTGCGTGTAGAAATTATTTAAAAAAAAGGTAACCGACCTAACCGGGCCATGTCCGGCAAGGACTCCAGCCCAGCCGGCCTTTATAAGGCCCGGCCTCGGGACCCCGCCAGCCCAAGCCGCCGCCCCGCTAACCCTAACGCTAGCCACGATGCCGCCGCCTGCCGCCGTCGCCGCCGCCGCCACTCCAGCACCGCCGCCGCCCGCCGCCGTCATCCGCTGCCGCCCCACCAGAGCCACCGCCTCCCGTCTCTACCGACCCCGCCGCCCGACGAGGTAATCTCCGCCGCCGCCGTTCATTTTTTTAAGACCGGTCGATTTTCTTTAGGAAACCCTAGATCCGGTTTTCCGTTAGATCGGTTCGATTTTTTCGGTTTAGTTATTTTGCAGACGTTCGTCCGTAGTTCGTTTTAACGAACGCTGTTTGTCCGTTTAGCATAGATAGCGAACGTTCATTCGTTAGCTTTTTCATCAATTTTCCTTTTTCCAAGGTTTTTCCGCAATTATTTTCGATCGTGATTTCAGCCCAGATCTTTGTTTTAGTTTATCTTTTCGCTCGTTTATCGGAATCAGGTGATTCAAGCGCCTAGATCTTCGTCTCGAAGCCCTCTTTATGTTTAACCAACTTGAACATGATTTTGTTACTGTAAAATTTGACTTTAGTCCAGATTAGTCATTGGATCATGTTTCTTTTGTAGTTTGAGTTTCGTTTCTCCTTTTGATTTGATTCTTTTTGCAAACCGGAGTTCTTCAGTTGAACTTTCTGGTTAGATCTTCTTATTTTAGTTTTACCCGTGCATTTAGTTGAGTACTTATGTATGCTATTGTTTGATTGCGATAAAATTCTGGCGTGTGAATCGTGCTACTACGAGTCTCTAGGTTTTGCAGATCATCAACAAGGCAAGTAACACTTTGATCATACCACTTTATTACCCAGTTTTTATGCATTAGTTTCAATCCTCAAACATTGCATGGTTAAGATCTGAATAACATGTGGGTATTGGGAAGTAGATGATGAGGTAGAACCTATTGCCATGTTTATTATCAAACCTTTGGGAGTTACTTCTACGTTATGCTTAGGATTGCTATGATATGCTCGTAGACGTGGATTGGGTGAGTGTATCCATGACATCGTATTGTTAATTAATGGTTAATTTAAGGTGTCTACTTAAATTCACATCTGGGTGGATTGGTTGCAGGCACCTGCGGAACCTAGTGTTGCCTATTTCTGGAAAATCCCGAGGTATCCGTGTGATTCTTCCTACGGTCCACCACCCAGGCTCAAAGGGATTATAAGATTTTTTATGCTAGAAACTTCCCTGTGCAGCTACAAGTTATTATGGGCTCTAGCATAGTTTAGTATGTTGCATGACCTCTTTAAGTGGTGGGCTAGCAGATGTAGGTGTAACTGTCCACCCAGAGTAAAGATTTAATGTTTCTGAAAGACTGTGCCTCGATCATCCATTTCTCAAACACCATGTAGTGCGAGAAATCCAACGGAGGAGATCGAGTCTTGTGGGGAAAAGTGCGCAAACCTCTACATAGTGTACAAACTAATCATGGTTAGCCGTGTCCCCGATTATGGAAATTTTGAATATCTGGATCTTTGGATTATCATGTTGATCTCATCACTCTAAATTTAATTTGATTGGGAAATTGATGATGCATAATTGGGATTGAGTTGGAGGAACCTTCTCAATGTTTAACCACCACCATGATAGTTAAATAAAATTTATTCCTTTGTTGTAGGGAAAAATTGGCTTTATGCAAAAACTGTAACCATAGAGCTTTCCACCAGCCATATTGCATATAGTGATAGCATTTATTCTGTTCATTACTCTATGTGTTACTTTGCCAGCATATTCCATGTGCTGACCTGTTTCGGGCTGCAACATATCATGTTGCAGAGTTTTCAAACCATGAGTAAGGTGCCATAGGTCGTTGTCGTTCACTCAGCTTTGCCGTTGGAGTTGATGGACTCTCTTTATCTTCCAAGCCTTCCGCTGTTATCGTATTTAGATGGCCTTAAGCCATATTATTGTAAGAAGTTCTCTTTTGAGACATTCGTCGTAATAAGTGTGTGATTGCAACTCTGTTATAAATCCTCGAGTATTGTGCGTGTCAGCATTACCGATCCAGGGATGGCACTGATGTAGAGAGACTGGACTGTTTGAGGTCTGGTCACTACAAGATGGTATCAAAGCACACGCTGACTGTAGGACACGACCACTAAGCTAAGACCATAGTACACTCTTCTCTACTCATTGCTGACTCCTCTTCCCTTTTCTACTCTATAGGATGGTGGATGGAAGGAACAAGTTTACACAACCAGATGAAGATACACCTTTTGGACGGCACTTGAAGGAAGTCACCAGGTACATGAACATCGAAATACCAAGCTTCACCGGGACCTACATCGCCACTTTACCAGAAGAGGAGGTAGGATGATTCAAGTTCAAGTTCCAGGAAGGACGTTCATGCCAGTCACTGAGCACATAGAGTTTTCCTTTGATGCACCGACCTGGAGTCTAGGAAAGAGCATCGCAGCCCACATTGCCATGGGACGCATTGGTGAAGTTTACCACAAGGATCTCAAGGATACTATCTACCAGATATGTGGGCGCCGAGATGAGCAATGGGAGATGATCAACACCAGGAGAGATAGATCCATTGCAGCTTTCATCCAGGAGTTAAACCAACACATTCACCGCCAGGAGAACCAGATGTGCGCATGCATGATAGATCTGGAGAAGGCAAGAATCAAGATTTCAGAACTAGAAGAGGAACTCAAGTCTACACGCGATGGATATGAGGAGGAAATGACGATATTAGTGGAGAAGAATGACGACCTGACGAGGAAACTAGTTGTGTTCATGGGAGACCCCGTGCCAGAAGGAGATGACAACGAATCCAAGGACTACATCATCATCGACGACACTGACTCAGACCCCGGCGATAGCGATGATGACTCTGTTGATGAAGCTGTAGCAGATATCATGGAGTCTTCCACCGATCAAACTTTCTAGTCGACCACCATATCAGTAGTAGTATTTCTCCATGTATATAGTATAGTCCAAGCACTTTTGTAATGATAGTTAGACCGATTGTATGCCCTTGCTTTAATTGTGAAGTGATATGATTGTGTTTAGCTCATGTGCATATGGGTAGTGTTTTCCCCCTTTAGCCCCCATTCTATTCTGTTTTCTCATCTTTTCTAAACCCATCAGATGCCTCTGATACGTGACAATGGATTTGCTTTCCCACCAGAGCTCACCCAGTTGATCCAGTAGCAGAATACCCTGATGCAGCTACTAGTCCAGAATCAGAACCAAGGCAACAACAACAACCCACCACCACCACCACCTGTTGATCACTTAACCTGTTTCCTAAGGCTGAATCCGCCGGTGTTCTCTAGTAGCACCGAGCCAGTTGTTGCAGATGATTGGCTCCGCAAGATGGGAAGGGATCTGACCACTGCAGGATATGCAGATGCCGAGAGAGTGCGTTTTTCTGCACACCAGCTTGATGGACCCGCAACATCATGGTGGGAGAATTTCACAGCGACTTACCCCATTGACACTGTTACATGGGATCAGTTCCAGCAGGCTTTCCACACTGCCCATGTTTTAGCAGGAGCTATGGCCATGAAGAAGCGACAGTTTCGCAACTTGCACCAAGGAGGACGCACAGTGGGCTAGTATGTGGATGACTTTACTAAGTTAGCATGTTATGCCCCTGATGACGTAATATGCCGCTAAGCAGGAGAAGTTTCTGGAAGGACTAAATGATGAGCTGAGCATGCAGTTGATGGTGTCAACCTTCAACAACTACCAGGAGTTGGTAGATAGAGCTCTTATGATTGAAGGGAAGTAGCAGCAGATAGACAACCGCAAGATGAAGTATGGACAAGGAGAGTACAATTCTGGAGCTCAGTAGAAACCCCGTTTTACCCCGAACTCGGGAGGACACATTCACCGTAACCATGGAGGTCATAATTCCAATGGAGGGATTCCGCATAACCATAATGGCCCCAAGAATGGGAATGGGAATGGAGGAAGCAACGGCCAGAACCGTTCCAACCCAGCAACGCCCACCAAGAAGGATCTAAGTCACATTGCTTGTTTCAAGTGCGGGAAGAATGGACATTACGCCAGTGAGTGTTCTGAAGCAAAGAATGGAAATGGCAATGAAAGCTCTGGGAAGAATCCCAACCCTTTCAACAGGGGACAGGTGAACCACGTATCGATGGGAAATGACACCTATGGGATCACAAGAATCCCTAATGCGGTTGCGAGGCGCGGGATCATGAGAAGTGCGGGAATAGTGGACAACACAAAGGGGATTTTACCCAGGTTCGGGCCGCAAAGATGTGTAAAACCCTACGATCCTGCTTTGGTGGATGTATTGAGTGTTCTTGAGCTCCTGAACTAGCTCTGGGTGTTGCCAGGTTCCAAAGAGCCGAATCCTTTTCCCATGCGCCTTGGGCTCCTTTTACAGGTGAAAGGGGCTGCCACAGTGGCACATAGGAGGTGGAAAGTGCTACAGTGTTATGAGCTTATCACTAGTATTACAGGACAAAGCGCATTAAATGCGGGGCTTAAGTGTCCCTTTACTTTATCAGGGACGGGGGTGAGGCCCGTCCTGTCCGTCGCCGCCCCTCCTGGCTTTGACACGCGCCCTGGCCAGCGATGCATGCAGTGCCATGTAGGCAGGCAGGCAGCTGAGGTGGCGCGATGGTGGAGCCTCCACAAAAGGCTGCATGTTGCCATGCAGGTGCCTGCCTATTTGGTTGGGTTGGTAGCTGCATGCGAATGGAGGCGGCGGAGACTTGACTGGCGCGGCCCTGGCGGTGGCCCTGCTGGCACGCCTGGCGAGGGTCTTGCCGGGTGGCCCGGCAAGGGTCCTGCCGTGGCACACCATCGTCCCCGGTAAGGATCTTGCCGGGGGTCTCATGGGCTTCCTCGGCAAGAACCTTGCTGAGGATTGTTGCCTTCCTCATCTGGTCTTGACTGTTCTTTGTCTTCACAAAGATCTGCATGCCACCACGGGGGTGCCTCCCAAGCCCTGTCCCAATGCGTTTGCTTAGCGTTGGTGGGCTTGAAGGTGGCTCGCTCAGCCGGTATGGATGAGCTGCCCCGACAAGGGTCTTGTCGGGGCCGTTGAGGCTGCCCTCGGCAAGGGTCCTTGCCGGGGAAACCCTCGTTGCCCGTGCGACCATTGTGGCCTTGGTTCTTGATGTTGCTTTGTTCGTCTCGTTCCTTCAGCTTCTCTCCGGCTTCCCTCTCCTGCCCTATTTATGCGTGGCCGTGGCAGGCGGCTCAGACTGCCCGTGCACAAGTAAAGGGGTCAAAAGCAGAGCCCCTACTTTCGTACACCGACAGGAGCCCCCGGGCCTGGGCCATACATAAGCGGAGCACGTTGTTGGGCCAGGCCCAGAATGGTGCGCGGGCAGTTGGGGCGGATTTTTACCATGGTAACTGCTCCATCCGCTGCGCTTCCCCCCACGACCTGCGTTGAACGCGCGACGTGGGGGTCGTGTGCGCGTATGATGGAAGCATGCTCGCGTCATCACGTGGTGGACAGTAAAGAGGCGGCTTGCGTGTCTCTTTGAGACCGCATGACTGCTGCTCATTTACTGCCCTTGCTTGGGAACAGTCGCTCCACACGTCCCACCGCGCCCATCCTTTGCGCCACGTTTGCTGCATGCATGATATGGAGCGAATGACAAGCGCGCAGGATGTGATAAGTCGTGCGCGTGCGCGGGTCGATTCCCACGCGCCTTCAATGGAGCGGGGAGGGCGGTCGACGGCCGCGCTTGCTGTCACTTCAACGGGCCGGATTGGCCGAGAGGGGGCGGCCGAGCCTCGCCCCCGCCCCTTTATAAAGAGGGGAGCGGGAGGAACGGTGCCTCCTCAATCCTCCGCCATCTATCTCTCTGCATTCCTGCTTCTTTCTTTCTTCTGCCATGGCGAGGGGGCGTGGCGATGCTTCATCGGTGGCGGCGAGGGTCTCGGCTCGACAACGCATCGCCCCTCCCCAAGATCTTGTGGCGGCGGATCCGGCCGTGAGAGGGAGGGGGAGCGGGCGAGGCCGAGGCCGTCAGGGCGCTCGGGGGAGAGGAGGACGGGGCGGCAGATCGGCTTTGCCTCTGCCAGCGGCCCTTCCTCTGATGGGGGGTCACGTCAGGGACAACCCTTGTGAGTTCTTCATCAGGCTGCGCCAGCCTCCTCGCCGTCGTCTTCGCCTTCCGACTCCATTTGCGCGGGAGATGGGGCTGGATCCACCATAGGCACTGCGGCTACATATGAGGGGCTGCGGGAACAGCAGTACAAGGGCCGATGTCGAATTCCCCGCCCCTCATGTTATGTATCTCCGTTGAGGGTGGAAGACCTTCGTCGGCATCCATAGCTTGACGGAGGGGCTCACTCTCCATTTCAAATTAATGGAGAACGGCCTCCTCTCCGCCAAGATGTTCGGGCACTTCGGGACTCGCGTAAGGTGCTGTGTGGAGAGCTCCTCCGACGATGAAGAGTCCTCCCTGAATGAGAGCGACGGGGACGACAGTGGCAGCGCCAATGAGGGTAGCAGGCGGCAGGATGACGGGTCCGACTAGGCGTCGGGCGCGTCACTCCGGGGCGGCACCAGCAACTCCATCATCCGTGTCGCCGGCTCCTTGAACTTCTTGGGGTCGCCTCCTTGGGTGGCTGGCGTCGGGAGGCTGCGGAAGAGGAAGAGGGCGGGTGGCAAGGCCGTCAAGTCGGAGTACGCAGGCACCGACGCCTTCGTAGCGTATTGACGGTCCTGCCGCCTCGTCTTCCAGCTCTTCCTCCGGCGCCTCCATCACCATCCAGCCCCTAGACGGCCACCGAGGTGTTTCCTCGGTGTCATCTGCCACCCGTAGCTCTCCTAGGTGGCCCTCTTGCCCTTTTGTCTTCTTGTTCCATTTCCTGGGGGGAGGGACAAGAAATGGATTACGGGCACCTGATCTTTTTTTAGTCTTGTAAGCCTTCGAGCCTTTGTTAACTTTAGAACTTGTAATCCCCATGTTCATGTTTTTCATTCTGTATGAATTGTACCTGTACGGGATGTTTTTAATGAAAAGGGGTGTTTGCCGGGCTTTCCGTTTGCGGGTGAAACCCATGGCAAGGATCGAATCCTTGTTGCCATCTAGGTAAACGGTTTTCCGCCCGGCAACCGGCGTTGCTGTCCCCCCATCTCGCTCGACCTTTCTCACGCTCTTGGCGGAGGCAGGGAGGAGGTGAGCTCAGGCCCCACGTTCTATCCCCTTGATGCCGCAACTATGACCAACCCCAGACCTGGGAGATGATCCTTTGGTTTGGAAATAGGGGAGCACGGTAGCTTGGATATAAAATGAGGTTTCACATACCCCAGTTCATAACGAAATGCATGATAGAGGATAAAAATACTTATCTGGACCTGCAGCCCCCGACAGCCTTGGCTTGCCGTGGACGGATCCTTGTATTTGCAGCCCCCGGCAACCTTGGCTTGCCGGGGTCGGGGCACCGGCTCGTTCCTTTCTTCTGAATAGCTCAGCAGAAATACTTACGTGTCCTGCGAACCAAAAAGGACAAGGAAGAAACAGAGAGATGCACACTCGACCTCTAAGCTAGGGGTTAGCCGTCGTCGAGCACTATCAACCCTAACGAAGGAGGAGACTCGACCTAGCATGCATGCTATAACTTAGGGCGCCAACGCTTCATTTATTAGTGCTCAGGGTCTGTGCCTGGCTTTGTACAAAGGGTTACATGCCTTGCCGGCAAGGCTTGTACAAAAGGGTGGCTTGCCGGGAGGCCCGGCAGCCGCGCCTTATGGGTAAAACTTGCAAAGATGCTCGATGTTCGAGGAATTGCTCACTGGAATGGCATCTTCGGTCTCCAGGCAGACTGCGTCGGGCCTAGTGACTTGTGTTACCCGATAAGGGCCTTCCCACTTTGGCGTCAACTTGTTGGAATTCTTGGCCGACTGAACGTGCCGAAGAACAAGGTCGCCTTCCTCAAAGCTCCGGGCATGAACCTTGCAGCCGTGGTAGGTAAGCAAGGCTTGCTGGTAGCATGCTGCTCTCACAGCCGCCCGGAGACGATCTTCCTCAAGGAGCATTGCGTCATCTTGCCGCAGTCGCTCTTGCTCAAGCTCATCATAAGCGAGCACTCGAGGTGACCCGTGTATGAGCTCTGTGGGGATAACTGCTTCTGCCCCATAAACCAGGGCAAAGGGTGTTTGGCTGGTAGCTTGATTTGGCGTCGTCCTGATCGACCAAAGAACCGCCGGCAACTCATCAATCCAGTGCCTCCCACTCCTACGTAGCCTGTCGAAAGTCTTCGTTCTTAAGCCTCGCAGAACTTCGGCATTTGCTCTCTCCGCTTGGCCGTTGCTCCGTGGGTGTGCCACGGAAGTAAAACAGACCTTGCTACCGAGATCCTCGATGTATTGCATGAAGGCATGGCTTGTGAACTGTGTGCCGTTGTCGGTGATGATCCTGTTGCGTACCCCGAAACGGCAAACTAGTCCCTTGAAGAACTTGATGGCTGACTGCGCCGTCACCTTCCTCACTGCCTCCACCTCTGGCCACTTTGTGAACTTGTCGATGGCAACGTACAAGTACTCAAAGCCCCCGACGGCGCGGGGGAAGGGGCCCAATATGTCGAGCCCCCAAACCGAGAAGGGCCAAGAGAGAGAGGGATGGTTTGAAGGGCTTGGGCTGGTTGATGAAGCTTCTTTTAATGGAACTGGCACGCTTCACACTTGGTTACTAGTGCCGTTGCATCCTGGAGGGCGGTGGGCCAGAAGAAGCCTTGCTGGCAAGGGCCCTTGACCCTATGTGGGAGCCACATATGCCTCAATGTATCTCCGCCAACAACTCTAGTCCTTACTCTCGGGAGATGCACTTCAACTTCACCCCATTCGGTCTCCTTCTGTATAAAACACTGTCAATGAATTGATACAGAGCAGACCGGTGGGCTACTTTTTCCGCTTCTTCTTGCTCCTCAGGAAGCTCTCCTACTTGGAGGAATTGGATAGTATGATGTGCCCATGCCGGAGCCTGCGGCTCGACGGCAAGGACTAGAGGCATCTCTTCTGCCGCGGGAGCGGCCGACTCTATGGCCATGGCCTCAGGCCCTGCCGGAGTGGGCAGTCCCGCGGCAAGGCTGGCATCCGCTGCAGTACCTTCATCAGCAGTCCCGGGAGGCTCAGAGGGGAAGTACTTGCTAGGGCCTAGCTTCCTCCGCTTGTTCTGCCCGGCTGATGGCTCAACGGATGGTTGAGTTAACTGACGCACAAAAGTATCTGGTTCCACAGGTAGCTTGAGGGCAGCGTGCTTTGACAAGTAGTCGGCAAGGTCGTTCTCCACCTGAGGGATGTGCTCTGCTTGCATACCGTCAAAGCGCTCCTCCAGGTTCCTTACTTCATCCACGTAGGCTTCCATCAACGGGCTTTGATAGTCCTTGTTGACCTGCCTGACGACGAGTTGTTATTCGCCCCTGACGATGAGCTTTTTGACTCCGAGTTCCGCCGCGATCCTGAGACCGGCAAGCAAACCCTTGTAGTTGGCGGTGTTGTTGGTTGACATATCCCGGGGAAAGTGCATTTGGATGACGTACTTCAGGTGCTCCCCGGTGGGTGCGACAAGCAGCACACCAGCACCGGCGCCTTGCAGCGAAAAAGCCCCATCAAAGTACATGATCCAGTCGCCACTTGTTTCCTCACCGGGGAGTGTGGTCTCTTGTACCTCTTCATCGGGCGTCGAGGTCCATTCTGCAACAAACTCCGCCAAGACTCTGCTCTGGATCGTCGAGGTGCTTTCGAACTTCAAGCCGAAACTTGACAGCTCCAGGTCTCATTCCACGATCCTTCCTGTTGCATCTGGGTTATGCATTATTCGTTGCAACGTAAGGCGGGTAACCACGGTGATCTCATGCGCTTGGAAGTAGTGGCGCGGCTTCCTCGAGGCCATAAGGAGGCCGAAGAGCAACTTTTGCACACCTGAATACCTCAACCTAGCTCCCTGCAAGAGGGAGCTGACGAAGTAAACCGGATACTGCACCATCTTCTTCCTTTGCACCACTTCACCTGGCCATGCGGGTCCTGTCGCACTGGTGTTGGCCTTGCCAGGATCGAGCCCTGTCGGGGACTCAGCCTTGCCGGGACCGAGCCCTGCTGGGGAGGGTTCTGACCCGCCAGCTATTGACTCTGCTACTGCTGCTGTCTCGTTGTCGACCTCTCTCTGTGCCACCAATGCGGGGCTAACCACTTGATTTGTTGCCGCTAGGTATAGCAATAACGGCTCTTGTGGTTTAGGCGCAACCAGCACCGGGGCAGAGGAGAGGTACTTCTTCAAATCCTGCAACACCACCTCGGCCTCTGGGGTCCACTCCACTGGGCCCATCTTCTTTAAGATCTTGAAAAAGGGAAGGGCACGCTCCGCGGACTTGGAGATGAATCTGCTCATGGCAGCAACACAGCCAGTGAGCCGACGCACGTCCTTGATCCGTTTGGGTGCCTCAATCTGCTCGATAGCCTTGATCTTGTCCGGGTTTGCTTCAATCCTGCGCTGTGACACAAAGAACCCGAGAAGCTTGCCGGATGGGACGCCGAAGACACACTTCTCAGGGTTCAATTTGAGGTTGATCTTGCGCAGGTTTCTAAAGGTTTCCTCCAGGTCTCGCACGAGTGTTGCTTTGTCCTTGGTTTTGACCACTATGGCATCCATATAAGCTTCCATATTTCTATGTAGCTGGGGTTCAAAACCAATTTGGACTGCTCTTGCAAAGGTCGAGCCAGCACTCTTCAACCCGAAAGGCATCCGTAAAAAGCAATACGTACTACATGGGGTGATGAATGCTATCTTTTCTTTGTCTTCTTTTGTCATGAAGATCTGGTAGTATCCTAAGTAGGCGGTAAGGAATGATAATAGGTCACACCCAGCCGTGGAGTCAACAATCTGGTCGATGTGCAGTAATGGGAAGGGATCCTTTGGGAAAGCCTTATTGATGTCTGTGTAATCAATACACAGTCTCCACTTCCCGTTTGCCTTGCGCACCACCACTGGATTGGCCAACCACGTCGGATGGAGCACTCCTTTTACCAAGCCTGCCGCCTCTAGCTTCCTGATTTCTTCTGTGATGAACTCTTACCTCTCCAGAGCTTGCTTCCTGACCTTCTGCTTGACGGGCCGCGCATGAGGACAAATAGCATGGTGGTGCTCAATGACTTCTCTGGGAACGCCGGGGATGTCGGAGGCTTGCCATGCAAACACGTCGACATTCGCCCACAGGAAAGTGACGAGCTCGCTTTCCTATTTGCTATCGAGGGTGGAGCTTATGGTGAAAGCCCCACCCGTGCCGTCCTCCTTGACAGGCACCTTCTTGGTCTCTGGTGGTGCAGCTCTGGACTTCTTGCACTTGCCGGCGGAGCTCTCTACACTACAAAAAAAAGACACATCTGTGACATTTTGGGCCGAATGAATTTTTTTTTCTATCATACATATGACACTTCTATGATGATCATTGTGACAAAACCCGGTATCATCATAGATGTGGTGGGATCCTACTTCTATGACAAAAAATCATGACATAAAATGGGCTTTTCGTCCTGGGCGGGCCGGAGACACAGCTGAATGACATTCTTTGGGCCGTCCATGACAGAAAAAATTGTGGTAGAAGCGAGGGGGAGGAAAATTTCGGGGAGTTCCCGGTTACGGTGGGAGGTCGGGGGCCAAGTGATGCGTGTTTCTCTTGTACATTTACACACGTGTGTGCGAGGCGTTGGCTCTAACTGAACCCGAGCGAGGCATTGGCTCTAACTGAACCCGAGCGATTGCACTGCAGGCTACGCGTTACTGAACCCGAGCGATCGATTCCTTCACTACTGCTGCTAACTGAAGCCGATCGATGTTGCCTCTCTGGATGAA
>NC_041389.1:33747270-33758978 GCF_002162155.2 Triticum dicoccoides | reverse complement strand
GGACCCCCGTTTCGACCGTAGCGCTCCAAGTCTGTTTCATCCGTTTTGCGGTACGCCACACCCCTCCCAATCAACAGGACCCCCGTTTCGACCGTAGGAGGTCCGTTTCGTCCGTTTTGCGGTACGCCACACCCCTCCCGATCAACAAGACCCCCGTTTTGACTGTAGGAGGTCCGGTTCCTCCGTTTTGCGGTATGCCAGACCCCTCCTGATGAACAGGATCCCGTTTCGAACGTGGTCGGTCGAACACAAGGCCGTTTCCTCCGTTCTGCGGTACGCCAGGCCTCGTTTCCATCGCCTGTTCCGTCCAAGCCCTCCCGATGAACACGACGACGCATTCCGTTCCGACCCAGCCGGTTGGCTCCCCATGAACACGACGACGACGATGTTTCTCCGTTCCGACCCAGCCATGTACACGAGCCCTGGCCGTACGTATGCGCGAGTAGGCGTTCGAGACCCCGCCCATATGTACACATACGTGGCCATATTTTCTTTCTTGCGCACTGGCCGATGTACATACGTGTACATGCTACGTGCGCGCCTCTACTACGACACGAGCGCGCCTCTACTATGACCCGTTCGCGCCTCTACATCCACCAGTATGTACGTACACATCCGCGACCAGAATGACAATGCTACGTATGCTTCGACCAGGTGGGTCCCTACTGTCATCCACTTCCTTGTGTGCGAAGATGTAACTGGTGGGTCCCAAAAGTCAGGGGGGTGAATCGTTTTTTCGGACGCACTTCCTTGCGTGCGAAGATGTAGCTGGTGGGTCCCAGCAGTCAGGGGGGCGAATCGTTTTTTTGCCCAGACGCACTTTCTTGCGTGCGAAGATGTAGCTGGTGGGTCCCAGCAGTCAGGGGGAAAACGTTTTTTTGCGAAATACGATGGCCTTTCCGGTGGGTCCCTGCTGTCAGGTGAAGGAATAATTATTTTCTGCGTAATAAGGAGGCACTTCCTTGCTGCGGCCGTGGACCCAGCTGTCAGCCTCTTCACGTACAGTCCACGTCCGATGGAAGTCGTTCCTTCACCACGTTGACCACACCGCGCCGAGAGCACCAGGGCGGTGGACGATGGCGAGACCTAGGAAGGGGATGACGCAGAGCCGGGGAAGACGCAGCAGTGGAAGCCCGCGCGGAGAGGAGTACGAGGGTTCACCGGTTCGGCTGCGGTGTTCGGCTGCCGTCGCCGTAGAATAATAGGGGGTGTGGTTGAGTAGAGGGATGCCCTGGCCAGCGATGGAAGTAGTAGGGGGTGCTGAGGCCTGCGCGGCAGCACAGCCGGCCACGGGAGGTGGGAGCAGGCGGTCCCGCTGGCGCTTCTTTGGCGGCTGGAGCAAGAAGATCAGAGATTGAAGAAACACGACGGCCGTTGGATTGACATCCAACAGTTACATCTGCTAGAATCGTTTGTTGACGTATATAATAACTAAAAAAATCTTGCATACGGGTCAACTAAACAGGCCCACAAGTCAGACCACTCCTTCTTTTTTTAATAATTTATATATAGCTCATGGCAACTTCTTATGCAATTTATTGCAGTCGTTTTTTTGGTTGTCCAGGGCCAATTTCGCATATTTCTATGGGTTCCAACCTATTTTTAATACCGAAATGTCGAGCCAGATTTAAAGTACTTTGAAGATATATTTGAATTAGGTTAATGCCCAGTGAAATAGGAATATGAAAATGTGAAAAAAATTATAAAGTAATTGCCAATTTGTCATCTATTTTTATATTTACAACCCATTTCATATTACTTTCAAGATTTGCAGGCGTCTTGAAAGAGTTGCAGCCCATCAGGGCGTAGAAAAATAAGTAGGCCTCGATTGGGTATTCTTCAAAAAAAACTAGGCTCATTTTTACAAAGAAAAAATAGCTGGACTGGTCACATGGTGAACATAAAATATAAGCCTGGGCTAGACGGGCCACAACCCAGTTCAAACCCTGCTCCGTCTCAACAATAAAAAAAGTACTGCTCGAGCAGCTACGTCCCAGGTGTCAGCCGATCTTGTGTTGTTCTCTTGTCTATTGACTATATACACTCACAATGACGTTGGTCCCAGATGTCAGGAAAACACTAAGAGGAAACATTTTATTTTTCCATACGCTGATGTGGTGGGCCCCTACTGTCATCCTATCCAAGTACTTCTGCCGATCCCTGTTGTTTGTTGACCATGTTGACAACGCGAGAGGGCGGCGCTGCGGCGAGCGCACCAAACCGCACGGAGGACGTCGGCGTTAATGATTTAGGAGACGGTGGGGCAGCGATGCGTGTGCTGAGGCGCAGCCAGCCGTGCGAGGCGGAAGCAGGCGGCCCCGCCGGCGCTGGTTTAGTTTTGGCAGCTGGAGGAAGACATGACTGAAGAAACACGACAGACTGTAAAAGCAGCAGGAGTACTTAACAACCTTAACTGAAACCAGCAGGGGCACTTAACAACCAAAGCTGAAAGCAGTATGAGTACTTATACAGGTTCAACCGTACAAAGCACGCCTCGAACAGTGCTACTTTGCCTATAATTAACCAAGTGTGAGGCCGCCAAGCCCCAGAACCGCCACCCTACGCATCCACAACCTTCTGAAAGCGGCTTCATCTTGCAATGTGGTCAATAAACAGGATATTCGCTTTAGAGCCATGGAAAAGCATGAACATAATCTTCTGTCCTATTCTCCAAGATGCACGGGCCTTCATTATTTGAGACCACCCATGAATAAGTATCTTTTCACCTCCAAGGGGAATTGAGTAGGTCGACATAAACATCATGTTGTGACCAAGCGCAAGTCTGACCCGACCATGGTCAGGCATCTGTATAGGAACAATAGAACTGGGCAATTCCTATTTCAAGAAGATCACAGCTATAAAACTGTGTATAAGCAATAGTTTATGAACAACATATATAACAGAAAACAACTCGTACCATAAGTTTCTCGACACAGTTGGACCTGTTCAACGAGTGCAGCAGTGGTACACATATCCCACGTGGCCTTCCACCATTGAAACGCCCCACAAGGACCTCAAGACGATCAATAAAGTGTAGGAACTTGTGGATGTCGATCCAGTCAACTTCAGTGCCATCAGTAACAGCCGAGTTATTACAGAGTAACAAACGAGCAGCCTGCTTAACTCTGAAAAAACCTACATGTGCCACCAATTATAAGAAAATATTAGTTAGAAGTAGAGTCTTTGTGAGAGATTTGTTGCTACTTCTAAAGTTAAATTGTGATTAGTTAGACAAACTAGGTGGATTATGAAGTAATCAAGGCAACAAGCAAGAACTAGGTACAAAACTAACAGGGATGAACAATTGGAACGACGTCGGGGTGGAAGATCGCAGTGAAGATGAGACCAGGTTCTGCTATTTCCATCAACATTCGTGCGCCAACTTTCCGTCCGTAACACTTGAGAAAGTTTATCCAAGTTCGGCCAAAAAAAGCAGCAATCTTCTTGGTTCATGAACCCAACTCGGAACTTATATCCATGGCCTGTCTTCACTGTGACCATTAAACTAGTGTATTCAGTTATGGCAAGGCCGAGCATCTTGAGTACATGTGTTCTGGCAGAGCAAATAATACACTGCAGGAAAAATAATATGAGAACACAACATGTTCAAAAAAAACCCACCCACCTGGATAGAAAAGAGGATTCTAGTAACATATTGTGCGTGTTTCAAAATGTTGTGTTAGGATGAGAAGGAACAAGTGTGGCGTCTCACCGAGGGCGCAGAAACCTGTAGGGTCCTCGCACTTTGGGAACTTCAAATGAAACACACTAGATTCGGTAGGAAGAAAAATGCATCAATGGCGGCGGCTGCCATCCTAGGATTACCTATGACCAAGGGACTTGGATTTATCGAGAATGGATGAAGAATTCATACCTGGTTCTCCATGAGAAAACCCTATGCAATCGCTGAGAGGGGGTTTTCTTTGAACAAGCAGACGAGGGAGAAGGGGATTCAGGCCCAGTGAAATATTGTCGCTTCGTCCGTCCAGCTTACTGCTAAAGCCGGAAAGGGGGGGGGGTTGTGATTTGACAGCTCATTGGGCATTACTGCGGTGCTACGACCGGGGTGTGTCTACCATGCAGTTGTGCACTCTAATTTGTGCATATGGCACGTGGACCCTGTTGCCAGTTGCCCCACATATCAGCGAAAGGAAGTAGAAAGACAGGAGTAACTAGTTACACATAAATATTTTTTTTGACAGAGAGATACTCCCTCTGTAAAGAAATATACAAATCTTTTATATCACAACTGTATACATAAGAAAAATTAGGGGGAATATATATAACATATATCTCTACTCTTATAAAAAAACAAAGTTGGTGATGATGGTGTGCCTGCCATCCTGCAATATAAGCCGTCCGATTTATATCTGACGGATAGGAAGGAAAAATGGAAATTTTGCAAAAAGATACCCACAGCGACTCAATATTTGCAAATAAGGCCTTCCCTCATTCATCCTTTTCTCCCACAAGATAAACTACTCATACAAATGCATCTTGATGTTCCATGCAACGCATGGGCATCTTGCTAGTAATTATAAAAAACAGAGTTGTTTTTAACACAGTATAGACGAGTTGGTGATGATGGTGTGTCTGCCATCCTGCAATATAGGCCGTCCGATTTATATCTGACGGATAGGAAGGATACTATGGCAATTTTCCAAATAGGTACCCACACACCTCTCCACATTTGCAAATAAGGCCTTCCCTTCTTCATCGTTTTCTCTCACAAGATAAAATCCTCATACAAATGCATCTTGATGTTACGTGCAACGCGCGGGCATTATGGGAGTTCAGCTTTTTCTATGGGGGTTCAGCTGAGAATATAATACTCAGACAGGCTCATGGTTCTGGACTTTGGGCCGCAGGCCCACCCTGCATGTTTGGGGGCACATGTGTTCTACCTCAGCGCTTTTCATATTGCAAGCGATCGGTACAGCGCTGGTTTTAGATGCTGTCGCAAGGCGAATACACAAAATTGAATAATGCACGACAACTGTTGGTATGAAATCGAAAGACAGTTCCTAAACAACAATCAGAGTTGCAATTCTATCAATGATATACCATGTGATAAATAATATTGTCGTACTACTTATGCACACAGGACACTTGTTTCACCATGCCAGATTATTACATCAAAATCTCTCGGAGGATAGATCAGTTCGGCAGTTGCGTGCTGCTACTGAAGAATTTCAAAGTTGATTTGGACCAACTCTCTTTGCCTCGAAAGTTCGATTTTGACATCATCCCCTACTGCAATATATGATTTAGATTTTAACCTTGACCATCCTTTAGCATCAACCATCATGCGACCATCCTTTGTACTTACGGTATATTGAGCAGGTTCATTCACACCAAGGCTGCCCATGGTAAGAGAAACTTGGCCGCGGTCGCCCGGATTGTTGAATGACTCCCTCATTGCTCTAGGAATTCTCTGTTTGCAAACAAGAAGACATACCCAAACAGTTAGATCAACACAGTGAATCATGTGAAACAACATGAAAAGAAAAAAGAACGAAGCACTTGGGAGGCCAATGCTTAGCAAGAAGGTGGACATGTCGGTTTTCGTAAGGACTTTGGTATATGAAGTGCGAACTGCAGCCCAGTCTGTTGCCGGTGCAACTGCACGGGTCGGAGCAGATGCAAGTGCAAGTGTTGGTGCAGGTGTCGAAGCCGTTGCTGCTGCCGGAGATGGTGCTCCTTGTAGAGCTGGTGCCGGTGTTAGAGCAGGTGCCGGTGTCGATGCCCGATCCTCCAGTAGATCAGACTGATCCGCTGACGCGGTCAGTGCCCAATCCTCAGCTGGATCAGACTGAGCTGTTGCCGCTGTCAGTGCTAGAGCAACTGCCGGTGCTCGATCCGTTTCTGAAGGTGGTACCGATGTGCGAGAGAGCGGTGATCATGTCTGGTCTGCTATGATCAGCTTTCTAACTTGACTAGGATTCGTGACCTTGGTCCAGTCTTTTTCTTCATTTCTTCTAAACGCGAGAAGGACTAATTGTGGCATTTTTGTTAAACCAAACTACAGTTCATCATAGGGATTCAGCTTGTACTCAGACAACAGACTGATCCAATTTTTTCCAGTAATATAAGTGATGGACAGTGCCTTCGTTACTGACACGACATAAGAAGTCAAACCTGCAAAAATAGCCATCGTAGAGCAAAACCAAACGGTTTATTCTGTGATGAATGTCACATCGCAAAACCTGCATCATAAAATTACAGGAAAAGAAAGAAAACATGACATTAAATCAATAAGATTTAGACAGTATATCAATAAGATTTACTTGATGTGACACGAGTGAATCCTTACCAGGAAATCACTAATTAATAGAGAGAAGTGTCCTCTCTTATGTCCGTGCTTGGTCGACGCTATGTACTATACATAGAGAGGCCATCGACACGCTAGCTAGTAAGAAAATGAAGGGAACCATTAAGTACAGAAATTCGTCATGCATACCGAGAGAAGTGATTGATCGACCTCTCCTTCTCCGACAGATTGGTCGAACAACAAGTTTTCGTATTATCTATCCGACGCTACTGGCTACATACATATACCATATGTAAGATCTCTTACAATTCCCTAGCAATTGAAATCAATTTCCACATGATATTCTCCGGCTTTATTGATGATGTGGTCAAGAAAGAATCCTGCCAATTCCTCTTGAATTGCTTTCATGCGATCTTGTTCTAGGAGTTCATCCCGCATCTCCCACATCTAATTTGAAGAAGGGGGTTAGTACATATATGAATGAAACTCAATAGAAATGATGGTGTAATAAAATGAAATTGTGAATATTATTGCTTACGCACTTCATATTGTCTTTTAGAGTAGCCTCGCTTATTTTTCAAAGTCGTGTTGTAGATGAACTCGCACACGTAGTATCCACAAAAATCATTCCCTTGTTCCTGCCACAAGCACTTTACGAGAACTAGAGGTCAATCAAACTAATAATGAAGCATTATAAATGGCATTGATGAAAGTACAGCTATAGAATCAACGGGAGATGCACGCAACTAGCTAGCTAGTAGTACTTACTTTCGGGTATGTATATCGCAGCTCCTTCAGCAATGCCGGAACTTCTGCGGTGAACTGTTTCCAAACCCTGCAAGACAAATAAAATAATTATTATTACTTGAGATATCAGGAAATGAACAAAAAGTTGCCGATATGGTGCGATAATGATCGATTGAACTTACTTGTTGAGAAAATTAGTCATGTCCGCATAGGTTTCGGGATCTTTCCGTCTCGAGTCTAAGACGTTTACTACTCCCTGCTCAAGCTTAATCTCCAGAAGAACATAGTGGAATCTGCGCACGCATGCATAACTCATCAATTACATTACTATAACCTCGCTCGAGTAATAAGGGAAACCGAATATGCACACGACAGTAACACTCACTGGAAGTTGTAAGGAAAGAGTATTAAATCTTTGTTTTGATTTTTGATCAACGATTGTAGCAAGTTGGCCTCGGCCTCTTCGGCGTGCTTTGTAACCTGAATTCCATCTATGATATTTGTGTTAATGAACCCAATATCATACATTTCTTGTTTTTTGCACTCGACAATCTTCAATTTGCGTAATATAGTGAGGATAATTAATTATAAACACATGCAATGAAAGAGCCGAGCTATATATAGAGACTTAATGACAGAAATAGTACTTGCATACAGTAGCAAAAGACCGTTAATTCATCGAGGGCCTTTTGATTGAGGAACTTGAAGAACTCCTCAAATGGAACAGTCAACAGATCAGTTCCAACGAGCTCGTGCTCCTCTTTAATATTCAGATACAAAGCATTCGTCCCCCCAGACTCTCTGCTGGTTTTCATGTACGAATTATGGAATCTTCGCATCATATTTGTTAGAGATTTTTCATATTTGACGAGAGGCATCCCGTACTCGTATCTGTGTTCGTCCACCTCCAAGAAATCAGGAAGTTGATCGTCAGGCAGGTAATCTGCAAGATTGCCATAACCGGCCACCATCCCCGGAGCATTAGGGACGATGTTGCTGCTAGACACATTGAGAGGGGGGCACAATTGCTTTGCTTGTTCGCCGAGCTGGGCAATTTTTTTCCCACCTGCTCGTTTTTTTAACCTTTTATCATTGACAGTACTTCCCGACCGCTCCGCTTCGAGATATCTCTGTTCAGTAATGCGCTCATAGTTGGTTCTTGGTGGAGACTTTGGTGGTTTCCTCAGGGAATCGATAGTGAGCTTTGCTTTCACCAGATCTACCTTCTCCTCCGGAGGTGGATGTCTCTTTGCTTTCAACCCGGCAAAGAAGTCGTCCACTTCGGCCTGCACGATCTTCGCGTTTTCCTCCTTGGTCCTCTCATATGGTAACTTATCTAGAGGCTTGAGAGAAGGACCATATCTGTATTGCCTCCCGCCTCTACTGGCTGTACTGCTAGACGCCGGAGCAGACGGAGCAGCTGCGGCACCTGTCTTCTTTCGTGCTTGCTTACGAGGCAGAGCAGAAGGACTATGACGCGCCGGAGCAGCCGGGCGGCGGCGGGTCTCTTCCTCCCTTGCTGGCAAGGCGGAGAAGGAGGAGGCTGCTGGCTGCTAGGGCGCGTCGGCGTAGGCGGAGAAGGAGGCGGAGTGCCACCACGTGCCGGAGAAGGAGGAGGCTGCTGGCTGCTCGGGCGCGCCGGCGCAGGTGGAGAAGGAGGCCGAGTGCCACCACGCGCCGGAGAAGGAGGAGGCTGCTGGCTGCTCGGGCACACTGGCGCAGGCGGAGAAGGAGGCGGAGTGCTGTCACGCGTCGGAGAAGGAGGCCCAGTGCCCTGATCGTCACTCGCCGGAGGAGGAGGCGGTGGAGGAGGCGGAGTTCCCTGACTCACCAGAGGAGGAGGAGGAGGCGGAGGCATCCAGTTCGGAAGGTTGATGAGCTCCTTCTGCCATAGGCATGGAGTCTTCATAGGAGAACCCAGCCTAGTCTCCCCTTCACCGGTAGGGTAGTCAAGCTGGAGGTCCTCAAATCCCTCCGTTATTTCATCCACCATCACCCTAGCATATCCTCCTGGAATCGGCCGGCAGTGAAAAGTTCCACCGTGTTCAATAGGATAAACAAAGCCAACAGCCGCATTGACCTTCAAATTCATCCCTCGCGTCGTAAGGTGGCAATTTTGAGCCTCAGTGATAGCATCCACGGGATAGCTGGCAGGAGCCGTCAAGACATGCGTCGGCTGAAGCATCTCGGTGGAAGCCACGCTGCTTCTCCGCTGAGATGGCGGGGTAGCTTCGGGGAAAGCTTTGGCAGGTTGTTTGTTGCGATCTGCTTCTCGTTCCTCTAGCCCCATTACCCTTTCATGCAACGCCTGCAGTTGGCTCTGCTCCAGTTTCTTCCTCCTCTCGTGGGTTTTGTAACCCCTTGCGTCCGGAAAACCAACCTTCCACGGAATGGAGCCTGGCGTACCTCGTGTCCGTCCAGGGTGCTCAGGATTCCCGAGGGCCAGTGTGAGCTCGTCCTTCTCCCTGTCTGGAACGAACATCCCTTGTTGCGCTGCATCGATATACTACCGAAGCCTTGTGATTGGTGTTTTTAGTTGCTCGTCCGTCCAACAGCACTTCCCTGATACAGGGTCCAAGGTTCCGCCAGCCCCGAAGAACCAAGTCCGGCAACGGTCTGGCCATCTCATTGTCTCCGGTTCGATCCCTTTATCAAGCAGATCATTCTCAGCCTTGGACCACTTAGGCCGGGCTTTGAGGTAGCCACCTGACCCCATGCAATGGTGAAACTTCTTCTTCGCAACATTTTGCTTGTTTGTCGCCGACATCTTCTTACTCTTTTGAGATGTCGTGTAGGCCACAAATGCGGGCCAGTGATCTCTGATCTTCTCATATTTGTTGATGAATTCTGGTGTCTCTTCTTTGTCGACAAACTTTTGTAGCTCTTTCCTCCAGCTCCTGAATAGGCCTACCATCTTCTTAAGAGCACAAGACTTGATTAATTTCTCTTTAACTGGCTTCTCCAGATCCTCCTCTGGCGGTAGGGTGAAATTTGCCTTCAGCTCAGTCCAAAGATCATCTTTCTGCATATCATTGACATAAGACACCTAAGGGTCTTCCTCCTGAGGCTTATACCATTGGTGGATGCTGATCGGGATCTTGTCCCTAACAAGAACCCCGCACTGAGCAGCAAATGTGTTCTTTGTCCGGATGGGTTCAATCGGTTCACCGTCGCGCGTGATCGCTGTGATCTCAAACTTTTCATCCGGGCTCAACTTTTTCTTTGGGCCTCGTCTCCTTACCGAAGTTGTGCTCGATCCGGAGGGCTAGAAAAAGGAAGAAAGATGAGAGTTAATTAATATGTGTACATATACCAAAACAATGAATGCATCAATTAACTAGTCAGCACGGGCTTAACTAATATATATATATACCTGGCCGGACTCGGTTCGGTCACCGGACCAGTCAGCACGGTCTCCTTCTTGTACCTCCATTGGGTCACCCGAGCCATCATGAACATAGCCCTCTTCTTGTACCAGCATTAATGGGCCGGAGCCATCATGAACATAGCCCTCTTCTTCACCCAGTCCTTCCTGACCATCGGTGTCGTTGAAAAATGATGCAACGACATCACTTCCTTCTGCGATTATCTCCCCCAACATCGCTTCTGTTGCTTCGTCTCGGGAGTGCTCCATAGTTTCTGCAAATATTTACAACATGTCAATTATTATTCAAACATGGTATAGATGGATATATATTAGTGGCAAACGTAGAACTAGCTAGCTAATCACAATAAGGAATCATGTTAGTGGCCTCGACGCTGCTTCTCTAGGGTTTGGGGTGGCCTAGACAACGCTTCAAGGGTTTGGGGTGGCCTCGACACAACGCTTCAAGGGTTTGGGGTGGCCTCGACGACAACGCTCTTTTAACTTGGTAAATTTGGGTGGCCTTAAGAGAGTTTGTCGGGTAGGGGCGCAGCGGGAGGGGGTAGGAGACCAAAATCATTTTTCTCTAGGGTTTGGGTGTCCTCGAGAGTTTTGGTCGAGCGAGAGGGCTGAGGGGGGGTATACCGACGACGACAGAGGAGAAGATCAAAGGAAAAAAAAGAAGAAGAAAAAGAGGAGAAGAAGAAAGGAATAGAGGAGAAGAAGGAAAAATAGAATATTTTCTATTTTTTCTTCTTCTCCTCTATTCCTTTCTTCTTCTCCTCTTCTTTTTCTTCTTTTTTCCTCTTCTTATTTATTTCTCCTCTTCTTCCTGTCCTCTTCTTCTCCTTTCTTCCTCTTCTTATTTTCCTTTTTCCTCTCCTTCTTTTTCTTCTTCTTCTTCCTTCTTCCTTCTTCTTCTTTTCTTTCTTTTCCTTATTTTACTTTTTCCTCTACACTAACCTAAAATGCACTAACCTAAAATCGATATCTACTAACAACCTAAATAAAAAATTAATACATATATTAAAAAACATATATAAACAAAAAAATGCTATGAACATTATGTTCATACATAGATAGCCACATCCATTCATCATATAGCTACCACATACATATATACATTATATATATGAAAAAATGCAATGAACAAAAAAAATACACTTATGAAAAAAATACTATGAACATGTACACATATATACACATACAAACACATATACACAAAAAAATACAAAAAAATGCTATGAAAAATGCAGGGCAGGGGCTGCGGGGCGGCGCACGGCGCCAGCACAGGGCAGGGGCGGCGGCGCGCGGCGGCCGCGCAGG
>NC_041389.1:33732067-33746805 GCF_002162155.2 Triticum dicoccoides | reverse complement strand
ACCAACCGGGACCAAAGGCCTCTTTTCAGCAGCCCAAAGGGCGGGAAGCAGCGGCCTTTGGTCCCGGTTGGTGGCACCAACTGGGACTAAAGGTGGGGTGTTGGTCCCGGTTGGTGCCACGAACCGGTTCCAATGCCCCCCTTTAGTCCCGGTTGGTGCCGCCAACTAGAACCAAAGGCCCCTGTGCTGCCCGCGTCGCGGCCAAAGTTTACTCCCACCTCGCTAGTTGAGAGGGCTCAAGAGTGGTTTATAAGCGCTGATGCGCCCACCCTCTCGAGCTCCTCTCAACTGCAAGCTTTCGGGCCTAATCTCACTCTATGCTGTTGTGGGCCTATTGGGCCTTCTGCGGGCCTGAATCCTGGCCCAGGTTGGGTTTCTAGTCATATTCAGGCCGTGGTGGCCCAATAGGTGGTAGTTTTTTTAGTTTTTTTGTTTTGTTTTTTGCATTATTTATTTTCTTTTGTTTTTTTCTTTATTTTTTAATTCTTTTTGCATTTAGTTTTAGAAAAATTATAAACTTTCTGTTACTGCCATTAGTTTTCAAATTTGAATAGTTAAAATTTGAATTCTTTGAAATTTGTGTGATCAGAAGTTTTTGATTAACTTTACTAAAAAAATGAACATAGATGCGCCTATAGAGAAAAAAGGTCCAGACGAACCGGGACCAATGGCCCACGTGGCTGCCCTCTTGAGAGTTTTCTTGGTGAGAACATAGTTGACAAGGAGCGAACCGGGATTAATGGTATTACGAGGGCCGAACCATAAGACATTAAAGCATTTCAAATGAACTCTGAAAAAGTTGAAAGTTGGCATGGTATCATAATTTCACCCACATAGAATGTGCATGTACAAAACGGACAATGGTATCATACTCGTCTGTTACAAAGTTGGCATGGTATCATCATAATAGTTGCGGGAGAAAGTCTTCACTTTTTCTTCGCTTGTGTCATTTGCTTATTGCGCCGTAACCATGAATAATCTTCATTGTTTATCAGGATGCTGGGGTCAGCCTTGACTTTAAAGGGAGGAATTTCATGAAACTTTCCATAATCTTCAGACATGTCTGTCTTGCCCTCCACTCCCATGATGTCCCTTTTTCCTGGAAGAACTATGTGGCGCTTTGGCTCATCGTATGATGTATTCGCTTCCTTATCTTTTCTTTTTCTCGGTCTGGTAGACATGTCATTCACATAGATAACCTGTGCCACATCATTGGCTAGGATGAACGGTTCGTCAGTCTACCCAAGATTTTTCAGATCCACTGTTGTCATTCCGTACTGTGGGTCTACTTGTACCCCACCTCCTAACAGATTGACCCATTTGCACTTCAACATAGGAACCTTAAAATCATGTTCGTAGTCAAGTTCCCATATGTCCACTATGTAACCATAATACGTGTCCTTTCCCCTCTCGGTTGTTGCATCAAAGCGGACACCGCTGTTTTGGTTGGTCCTCTTTTGATCTTGGTCAATCGTGTAAAATGTATTCCCATTTATCTCGTATCCTTTCCAAATCGTAATAGTCGAAGATGGTCCCCTGGACAACAAGTACAGCTCATCACAAATAGTGTTGTCACCTCTGAGACGTGTTTCCAACCAACTGCTGAAAGTCCTGATGTGTTCACATGTAATCCAATCGTCGCACTGCTCCGGGTGTTTGGAGCGCAGATTGTTCTTGTGTTCATCGACATACGGGGTCACCAAGGTAGAGTTCTGTAGAACTGTGTAGTGTGCTTGAGACCAAGAATATCCGTCCCTACATACTATTGAGTCCCTTCCAAGCGTGCCTTTTCCAGTCAGTCTCCCCTCATACCGCAATTTAGGGAGACCTATCTTCTTAAGGCCAAGAATGAAGTCAACACAAAACCCAATAACATCCTCTGTTTGATGGCCCAGGAGATGCTTCCTTTTGGCCTAGCGCAGTTACGGACATATTTCTTTAGGACTCCCATGAACCTCTTAAAGGGGTACATATTGTGTAGAAATACGGGGCCCAGAATGACAATCTCGTCGAACTAGGACGTGCGTCATGATATTGAAGAAGGATGGTGGGATCACCAGCTCAAAACTGACAAGACATTGCACCACATCACTCCTTAGCCTTGGTATGATTTCTAGATCGGTCACCTTCTGAGAGATTGCATTGAGGAATGCACATAGCTTCACAATGGCTAATCGGACGTTTTCCGGTAGAAGCCCCCTCAATGCAACCGGAAGCAGTTGCGTCATAATCACGTGGCAGTCATGAGACTTTAGGTTCTGGAACTTTTTCTCTGGCATATTTATTATTCCCATTATATTCGACGAGAAGCCATTCGGGACCTTCATACTAAGCAGGCATTCAAAGAAGATTTCCTTCTCTTCTTTGGTAAGAGCATAGCTGGCAGGACCTTCATACTGCTTTGGAGGCATGCCGTCTTTTTCGTGCAAACGTTGCAGGTCCTCCCATGCCTCAGCTGTATCTTTTGTATTTCCATACATGCCCAAGAAGCCTAGCAGGTTCACGCAATGGTTCTTCGTCACGTGCATCACGTCAATTGAAGAGCGGACCTCTAGGTCTTTCCAGTAGGGTAGGTCCCAAAATATAGATTTCTTCTTCCACATGGGTGCGTGTCCCCAGCGTCATTCGGAACAGCTAGTGTGCCGGGACCCTTTCCAAAGATTACGTGTAAATCATTGACCATAGCAATTACGTGATCACCGGTACGCATGGCGGGCTTCTTCTGGTGATCTACATCGCCTTTGAAATGCTTGCCTTTCTTTCGACATTGATGGTTGGTCGAAAGAAACAACTATGGCCCAGGTACACATTCTTCCTGCACCTTCCCAGGTATATACTTTCGGTGTCAAGTAAACAGTGCGTGCATGCGTGGTATCCCTTGTTGGTCTATCCTGAAAGGTTACTGAGAGCGGGCCAATCGTTGATGGTCATGAATATCAATGCCTTTAGGTCAAATTCCTCCTGTTTGTGCTCATCCCACGTACGTACATCGTTTCCATTCCACAGCTGTAAAAGTTCTTCAACTAATGGCCTTAGGTACACATCAATGTCGTTGCCGGGTTGCTTAGGGCCTTGGATGAGAACTGGCATCATAATGAACTTCTGTTTCATGCACATCCAAGGAGGAAGGTTATAGATACATAGAGTCACGGGCCAGGTGCTGTGATTGCTGCTCTGCTCCCCGAAAAGGATTAATGCCATCTTCGCTTAAAGCAAACCATACGTTCCTTGGGTCACGTGCAAACTCAGCCCAGTACTTTCTCTCGATTTTTCTCCACTGTGACCCGTCAGCGGGTGCTCTCAACTGCCCGTCTTTCTTACGGTCCTCACTGTGCCATCGCATCAACTTGGCATGCTCTCGTTTCTGAACAAACGTTTCAACCGTGGTATTATAGGAGCATACCACATCACCTTCGCAGGAACCCTCTTCCTGGGGGGGTCGCCGTCAACATCACCAGGGTCATCTCGTCTGATCTTATACCGTAATGCACCGCATCCCGGGCATGCGTTCAGATCCTTGTGCGCACCGCGGTAGAGGATGCAGTCATTAGGGCATGCATGTATCTTATGCACCTCCAATCCTAGAGGGCATACGACCTTCTTTGCTGCATATGTACTGTCAGACAATTCGTTATCCTTTGGAAGCTTCTTCTTCAATATTTTCAGTAGCTTCTCAAATCCTTTGTCTGGCACAGCATTCTCTGCCTTCCACTGCAACAATTCCAGTATGGTACCGAGCTTTGTGTTGCCATCTTCGCAATTGGGGTACAACCCTTTTTTGTGATCCTCTAACATGCGATCGAAATTCAGCTTCTCCTTTTGACTTTCGCATTGCGTCCTTGCATCGACAATGACCCGACGGAGATCATCATCATCGGGCACATCATCTGGTTCCTCTTGATCTTCAGCAGCTTCGCTTGTTGCAACATCATCGTGCACATCGTCTAGTTCCTCTTGATGTTCAGTAGCATCACCATATTCAGGGGGCACATAGTTGTCATCGTACTCTTCTTCTTCGCCGTCTTCCATCATAACCCCTATTTCTCCGTGCCTCGTCCAAACATTACAGTGTGGCATGAAACCCTTGTAAAGCAGGTGGGTGTTAAGGATTTGCCGGTCAGAGTAAGACTTCATATTACCACATATAGGGCATGGACAACACATAAAACCATTCTGCTTGTTTGCCTCAGCCACTTCGAGAAAATCATGCACGCCCTTAATGTACTCGGAGGTGTCTCTATTACCGTACATCCATTGCCGGTTCATCTGCGTGCATTATATATAATTAAATGTGTCAAAAATCATTACAAAACATCATGAATAGATAATTAAGTGACCAAATTAATATAAGTTCATCATCACATTAAAACCAAAGTACATACATAGTTCTCATCTTCAAGCGAAAATCATTACAGAACAACATAAAGCTCTGCAGAGCATCTAAATTAATTAAACCATACATTGAAACTATGTAAAACATTTCAATGCGAAAACAAATGCGATCATAATCGCAACCAAGGTAACAACTGATCCAACGGCATAATGATACCAAGCCTCGGTATGAATGGCATATTTTCTAATCTTTCTAATCTTCAAGCGCATTGCATCCATCTTGATCTTGTGATCATCAACGACATCCGCAACATGCAACTCCAATATCATCTTCTTCTCTTCAATTTTTCTTATTTTTTCCATCAAGAAATTGTTTTCTTCTTCAACTAAATTTAACCTCTCGACAATAGGGTTAGTTGGAATTTCCGGTTCAACAACCTCCTAGATAAATAAAATCTATGTCACATTGGTCGGCATAATTTTCATAAACAATAAATGAACCAATAGTTATGAAAAGATAATATACACCACATCCGAATCATAGACAGGATGAGGGCCGACGGGGGCGGATACCAAAACCATCGCACTATATAAGATGCAATTATAAAAGTAAGAAAATAATACAAGTATCTATCTAAACATACAAGTAAGAATATTTTTCCTTTCAGAAAGAAGATAAGAACAAGAGGCTCACCACGGTGGTGCCGGCGATGAGATCGACGCGGGTGATCGACGGCGGTGAAGACGGGGACGGGGCGTGACGGACCGCTAAACCTAGACAAATATTGAGGAAAATGGAGCTTGGAGGTCGAGCTTGGAGAGGAGAAAGCTTAAGTAGTGTGGCTCGGGCATTCCATCGAACACCTTGTGTGCATAGGAGGTGAGCTAGAGCACCACCAAGCCCTCTCCCCTTCGGCTGCCAGAAAAAACAGAGCAGTGTGCTCTGCTCTTACGCGAGGGGGTATATATAGGCACCTCATTGGTCCCGGTTGGTGGCATGAACCGGGACTAAAGGGCAGCTGAGGGAGTCCCGGATTAGGGGGTGTCCGGATGGCCGGACTATGACCTTTGGCCAGACTCCCGGACTATGAAGATACAAGATTGAAGACTTCGTCCCGTGTCCGGATGGGACTTTCCTTGGTGTGAAAGGCAAGCTTGGCGATACGATATGTAGATCTCCTCCCATTGTAACTGACTCTGTGTAACCCTAGCCCTCTCCGGTGTCTATATAAACCGGAGGGTTTTAGTCTGTAGGACGAACAACAATCATACCATAGGCTAGCTTCTAGGGTTTAGCCTCTCCGATCTCGTGGTAGATCCACTCTTGTACTACCCATATCATCAATATTAATCAAGCAGGAGTAGGGTTTTACCTCCATCGAGAGGGCCCGAACCTGGGTAAAAACATCGTGTCCCTTGTCTCCTGTTACCATCCGCCTAGACACACAGGTCGGGACCCCCTACCCGAGATCCGCCGGTTTTGACACCGACATTGGTGCTTTCATTAAGAGTTCCTCTGTGTCATCACCTTTAGGCCCGATGGCTCCTATCATCAACAACGACGCGGTCCAGGGTGAGACTTTTCTCCCCGGACAGATCTTCGTATTCGGCGGCTTTGCACTGCGGGCCAATTCACTTGGCCATCTGGAGCAGATCGAAAGCTACGCCCCTGGCCATCAGGTCAGATTTGGAAGTTTGAACTACATGGCTGACATCCGGGGAGACTTGATCTTCGACGGATTCGAGCCACAGCCGAGCGCGCCGCACTGTCACGATGGGCATGATCTAGCTCTGCCGCCGGACAGTGCCTAGAGGGCCGCTCAGGTGTCCGCTCTAACCCTTAGCTCGGAGCCGACTGCGCCGATCGAGGACGGGTGGCTGGACACCGCCCCGGGGACTGCAATCTCTACGGCAATCAAGCCGAACACCAGTTTTGTCCTTCGCGAAGCTCGCGACTCCAAAGTGCCGGACTCCTTTCCGGACTCCGAGCCTTCCGCGCCCCTGCCGATCGAACCCGATTGGACGCTGATCATGGAGTTCGCCGCCGCGGACATCTTTCAGCACTCGCCCTTTGGCGACATTCTGAATTCACTACAGTCTCTCTCTTTATCAGGAGAGCCCTAGCCGGACTATGGCCAGCAAGGTTGGGATGCGGACGATGAATTCGAAGCCCACCCACCACCCACTTTGTAGCCACTGTCGATGATTTAACCGACATGCTCGACTTCGACTCCGAAGACATCAACGGTATGGACGCCGATGAAGGAGACGACCAAGAACCAGCGCCTGTAGGGCACTAGAAAACCACCTCATCCCATGATGTATACATGGTGGACACACCTAAAAGAAACGACGACGAGGAACAAAGGGACGCAACAAGGGATCGTTCCCTCGAAAAGCAATCAAAGCGGCAGCGTAAGCGCCGCGCCAAACCCCACCTCGACAGAGACCCAGCCACAGAGCAGGACCAACCGGCGGACGACGAACATGCCATCGAGCAACCGTCCGAACAGGGCAATATGGGTGAACAAACCGAACAACCCGTCCCGGGTGAAGATAATAGTCCGGATGACCTCACGCCGGACAAGTTGCTGGAGCAGAAGAACCTCCACAAAAGGCTCATCGCCACTATGCGTAGCCTGAAAAAGCAGAAGCGGAAGCTCAAAACAAGGGAAGATGCACTCAGAATTAGATGGGGCAAGGTACTCAACACCGCAGACAAATACAGCGACAGTTACCACACAAAGAGCTATCCGAAGCAAAAATTACTACCGGAATTTGATGAGGAGGCCTTAGAGCCCCCGCAGTCAAAAAATAAGAAAGACATCTGGTCGGATAAACAACCCCATGGCCAACATATAGTGGCAAAGGCCGCCGCATTCAATCTGGCACGCGATGCGCATAAGGACTCGCATCAAAAAGACAACCCAGCCAGATCTATCTACGGGCCAAGAAAGAAAGCTCTAGTAAGCAATGCAACGCAACAAGTATCCGAACATCACGGCACACCCAAATACAGGGGTGCCGCACACCCCCTATGTTTCACCGATGAGGTGTTGGACCACGAATTTCCAGTGGGATTTAAACCCGTAAACATAGAGGCATACAACGGAACAACATACCCTGGAGTCTGGATTGAGGACTATATCCTCCACATACACATGGCTAGAGGAGATGACCTCCACGCCATAAAATATTTACCCCTCAAGCTCAAAGGGCCAGCCCGGCATTGGCTTAAAAGCCTTCCCGAAAACACCATAGGAAGTTGGGAAGAGCTCGAGGATGCTTTTCGGGCAAATTTTCAAGGGACCTATGTCCGACCTCCGGATGCAGGCGATCTAAGTCATATAACTCAACGGCCCGGAGAGTCAGCCCGGAAACTCCGGAACAAATTTCTTACTAAAAAGAACCAGATAGTCGACTGTCCGCACGCCGAAGCCATAGCAGCTTTCAAGCACAACGTCCGGGACGAATGGCTCGCCAGACACCTCGGCCAAGAAAAGCCAAGAACAATGGCCGCATTAACAAGCCTCATGACTCGCCTTTGCGCGGGAGAGGATAGCTGGTTGGCAAGGAGCAGCACCAGCGATCCAAGTACATCCGAATCTAGGGATGGAAACGGGAAACCGCGACGTAGCAAGGACCAGCGCCGGACCAAGGGAGGCATCCCAAAGAGCACGACAGTCAACGCCGGATTCAAAAGCTCTCGGTAGAATCAGAAAAAGCCGCCCCCCAAGGATAATAGGGACTAGCTATCCAACCTCAACAAAATCTTGGAAAAAATATGCCAAATCCACAATACTCCCGGGAGGCCTGCAAACCACACCCACAGAGATTGTTGGGTCTTCAAGCAATCCGTCAAACTTAACGCCGAACACAAGGAGCTCGACATACCAAGCGAGGACGACGACGAACCTCACAAGCAGAGCTCCGGAGGACAAAAGAAGTTCCCGCAAGAAGTTAAAACAGTAAATTCACTTCATGTGACAAAAGGGAAAACAGAGTGGCGCCTATGTAGATACGCGCCCTACGGCCTGTCACAGAGGATTCCCGCCACTGGTTGTTACAACCAATCACCTTCGATCATCAGGATTACTCTAGAGGTATCCGGAGCGCAGGCTGGACTGCCTTGGTATTAGATCCGATAATTAACGGACTCCACTTTACACAGGTCCTAATGGACGGCGGCAGCGATCTAAACCTGCTATACCAGGATACAATCCGCAAAATGGGGATAAACCCAACAATAATTCGCCATGGCAACACTTCCTTTCAAGGGGTAGCGCCAGGCCTAGATACCCATTGTACGGGTTCCCTCTTGTTAGAAGTTATGTTCGGCTCCCCCGACAACTTCCGAAGCGAAAAGCTAACCTTCCATATCGCCCCATTCATAAGTAGCAATCAAGCACTACTGGGACGCAAAGCTTTCGCCCGCTTTAACGCAATACCGCAGTATGCATCCCTTACACATAAAATGCCCGGTCCGCGAGGCATCATCAAATTAAAGGGAAATATCGAGTGTTCCTCGAGCGCGAAAGATGGTGCGGCTGGCTTGACAGCCGCACACTGAACCAGCTGTACTAGTTAAAGCACCTAAACAGGTCGTTCAAGACCCCGGACTTGGCTAGACGAGTCCGGCGTAAACATACAAAGGCTTGCTAGCCACATACCCCTATACAAGGGGCTCCGTGCATTTACACCAAGAGACAATAAAGCTCAAATTCTACCCATCTTCTGAATTATACTTTGTTTATTTAATATAACATAGATTTTTCGCACGATTGTTTTCAACTAAGTTCCTCTCTTTTACAGATGAACACCGTGGTACACCCATCCACGATACGGCACAACGAAGACACAGGCGCAGACGTGCAGTAGGGACCCATTCCAAGGATTCTTTTCAGATTAAGACCCTGTGTAAACCTTTTTTACTGTCTCTTGTTGATAACATCCCCCGGTTTTTTATAAACCGAGGAGGAGGCTGGCGTCTTGGCATGTGGCCACGCCAGAATTTTGCGCGTACTTGGACACTAGGGGCTTCTTACTCAGGGGTTCTCTTCAGCCCATTTTCATAAAGACCGAATACCTTAGGGAGTGTTCGGCGTCGCGAGTTTGGCCTTATATGCATCAGCTCTGAATCATGTCTTTGGTCAAATGTTGGGTTTGCCCGGCTCCTATGTTTTGCTGCCTTACGTTCTGCTCTATCGGCTAAAGCGGCACCAGGAGAACTACTGCGATTGTGCCCCGGTTCGGCCAGGCGAGCACCTCAGTAGAGAAAGCCGAAAACTGACTGTCATGATATAGCGTGAGACTGGTCAACCACTCGATGACTTGTCGGAATCTTTAGGATTCCTCCGCATTAATGAAGGGCTGTTTCCTGGTCAGGCACACACGCACCCCGAATTCGGGTGAGCGTGGTGCCCCTAGGGGCTATATAGTAGCCCCACTGTCAAACTCCTATGGCTAAGTGAAAGTGATAAAGCATTATAGTCCGGTTGCCTAGTTCACTGCGCTATCACCTCCTTTATATGACCAAGACGTTGGATCAAGTGTGAAAATGCGCCTTCTGCAAACACCCCCGCATTATATGCGTGGGGGCTGAAGCCAACGACTGCCATCTTTCAGGTTATATACACATATACATTAACGGCCGCACAGGAGGTATTATAATTCTTGAAAGCACAAGCATAAAAAGCTTTTATATTCCATCGAAACATTGTTTCACAATAATACGCGTTATTCGAACATAACATCCTTCGAGCACTGCGTCTCTATTAAACGAGCGCCCTGGAGAGCTTCCTCAAAATAGTGCTCGGCAGGTACTCGGCTTTCGTCCGAATCCTGGGATGCAACAGCATTGGCCTTCATCTCCGCCCAGCATGTCTTGACACGGGCAAGAGCCATCTGTGCACCCTTTATGCATGTTGACCTCTTCATTGCATCAATATGCGGCACCGCGCCAAGGAACTGCTGCACCAAGCTAAAATAACTCTTCGGCTCGGGCCTTTTCGGCCACAGATGACTCACGACATGCTTCATGGCGAGTCCGGATAACCTATTCAGCTCCGCCCATGCGGACAAACGATCGGATACCGAAAGTGGGCGCTCTGGATTGTGGAACTGCAACCAAAAATGTTCTTCCACTTTGTGGTCATTTCGATCCCGGAAGTGTTCGGTCGCGTCCGCGGCACTCGCCGCCAAGTCCAGATAAGTGTTCGCCGCACTCCACTTCCGGTCTAGCGGAGCATACTTAGGATCCCCGAACTTCATCCGCAGCATATAGGGCTTTCCAGCCGTGATATCTCCGGCCTGACGTAGCTCCTCCTTCATAGCTCTCATCACAGAGCGAGTATCCTTGGCCTCGGCAGTGACCTTCTCTAGGTCCTTCTGTGCCACCCTATCTTCTTTTTCAAGAATCTTGCAGCGGTCGGCAGCATCCTTCAATTTTACAGCAATCTCGGTCATTTCTTTCTTACTCTGGCAGTGAGCAGCCTGTTCGGCTTTTAGCTCTTCGGCCGCCTTCAAGGCAGCCGCATCGCTTCTCCTGGCCTGCTCCTTGGCTCGGGAAAGTTCCGCCCAAAGCTTCTCCATGGCAGCGGCACCAACTGCATTAAGCACACATATTATAAGGTACGGGCATCAAGCTCCTCTTACCAGATGTCTTCGGAGACATTACATACCCTGTGCCTTGTCCAGCCGCTCGTTGACAAGCGCGATGTCGGCATCTGCCACGTCAAGTTGCCGCTTTAGTTCAGCAAATTCATCAGTCCGGCCAGCCACCGGACACTTCGCCACCTACATAGGAAAGGCGTAGTATTATACCTGGGATTATGATCCTCAGCGCGCCGTCCTTTTTGACAAAGCACCGAGTCTCAGGGGCTACTATCTATACAGTGCGCATCTTATATATGCAGATCTGTCAAAAGGTACATCGCTTCACGTACCTCAAAACCTGTCAGTAAACTCCTGACGGCCTTGTACAACCCGCTCTCCGTGGATGAAATCCTTCTAATCACTGTATCCATCAATGCACGGTGTTCTTCTGAGATAGACGCTCGCCCGAGCAGATCCTTCAGCTCCTCCGACCATGCACCGAACGGTGTCGGACTCGTCCGATGGCCTTCTTCGAAGGCCGGACACGGAGGGCCTTAGGGGGCTATATGACGACCTTCCAGCCCTGCCGGATTCGGAGAAACCCTCTGTGACGACACCTCAGGGTCGCCTGCCTCGCTAGGTGGTACGGAAGGGGGAGGTGTTCCGCTCTCCATCATCTCCGGACGAAGATCCCCTGAAGATGAGCTCCGCTGAGAAGGGCGGAGATCCGAACTACAAGGTAAAATTTTGGTTATCTTCCTCAGAAATAGAACGGGGATGTCTCTTATTTTTAAAACCCCTCTTTTTCTACTTACGGCTCGGTGGAGAGCTTATCCCCTTGGGGACGCAATACGGCCGAGGCACCTCCCGGCACCGGACCCTCTAACGAAGATCTCTTCCCCCGCTTTGAGACCATAGCCTCCGGGTCTTCAGAGGCGGTCCTCTTTTTCCCCTGGGTGGAGGAATTCTCAATTCCTCCTTCCCTAACAGCCTCCTTCGGGGAGGCGGTAGCTTCCTTGTTCCCCTCTTTGCCTTCTTCCAAAGGCGCAACCTCCAGCATCCTGGTTAACACGGGATCCGGCGTAGTCTCGGGGAGGGGAGCCGGACACCTGATTAATTTTGCTTTCGCTATCCACTCCTGTTTAAAGGATATCTCTTTTAAGGGCAATTTTATCATAAATATATGGATAGCGTGTCCGGGTACAGGGCTACTTACTTGAGTATCTGGGCGATTGCAGCTCAGACCTGCATTCTCAGACGAGTCCGGACACATTGCTTGTGATCCGAAGAACAATTTGTACATCTCCACGGGCGTCGTGCCCATAAATGTTCGAGAGCTCGTGGTCCTTCCGGATTAAACTCCCAAAGGCGGAGGGGACGGCGCTTGCAGGGCAGGATGCGACGAATCAGCATAACCTGTGTCACTACGGCCAGATTGATATCTCTTTCTAGGAGATCTTGAATGCGGCCCTGCAACAAGGGCACGTCCTTGGATGGCCCCCAGTTAAGCCCTTTATTAACCCATGATGCTAGCTGTGGTGGGGGACCCGAGCGAAAGGCAGGTGGCGCCACCTATTTGGTACCCCTGGGAGCTGTGATATAAAACCACTCTTGTTGCCACAAGTCGAACTCCTCTTGAAAAGATCCCTCGGGCCATGGAGCGTCGGCAATCTTGCTTATAACAGTACCTCCGCACTCCGCGTGCTCCCCCTTGATCATCTTCGGCTCTACTTTGAAGGTTTTGAGCCACAATCCGAAGTGAGGAGTAATATGGAGGAAGGCCTCGCACACGACAATGAACGATGAGATATGGAGGATGGACTCCGGAGCTAAATCGTGAAATTCCAGCCCGTAGTAAAACATGAGCCCCCTCATGAAGGGGTCAATCGGGAAGCCTAGCCCCCGAAGGAAGTGAGACGCGAACACCACGCTCTCACCGGGCTTGGGAGTGGGAATGACCTGCCCTTGAGCAGGCAGCCTATGCGAGATTTCGCCGGTTAGATACCTGGCGTCTCTTAACTTTAACACGTCTTCTTCCGTAATGGAGGAAGGCATCCACCGGCCTTGAAGGTCGAAGTCGGACATCGTCGAAAGTCCGAAGCGCCTGAATCTGGAGCTTTAGGTGTTGGAACTCAAGGCGAGAGGCGGATTTGATTGGGATTGAAAGAAAGGAGTCGAGCCTTGGTCTCTTTATAAAGAGGTTGAATACCAAGAGCCCTCCCCGTGACCGTTTGGGACTCACTTTCGATTAAAGAGATATACCAATGGCACGGTTGGGTTGCCCACGCCCGTATTGATGAGAATCCCGGAATAAGGGGACATGATCTCTGCTTTGACAAGACGTGACAAGGAAACCGCATCGCTAAACACGCTGAGGTGAGACGTAAAACGATTCGAATAAAGGCTTGGACGTGGAATGATGTCACGCTGCGGAATACGTCAGCAGATTAGATTTGTACAAATATTATTCTCTCTACGGTGGTATGCGGAACTTATTTTGCGGATCCGGACACTATCCTTGTGTTCAAACATCTTCTATGAAGTATTCGGAGGAGGAACCCGCCTCGCAATGCGGAAGACAATTTGCGCGCCGAACTCGTCATCATTGAAGCCTGGTTCAGGGGCTATTGAGGGAGTCCCGGATTAGGGGGTGTCCGGATGGCCGGACTATGACCTTTGGCCGGACTCCCGGACTATGAAGATACAAGATTGAAGACTTCGTCCCGTGTCCGGATGGGACTTTCCTTGGCGTGGAAGGCAAGCTTTGCGATATGATATGTAGATCTCCTCCCATTGTAACCGACTCTGTGTAACCCTAGCCCTCTCCGGTGTCTATATAAACCGGAGGGTTTCAGTCCGTAGGACGAACAACAATCATACCATAGGGTAGCTACTAGGGTTTAGCATCTCTGATCTCGTGGTAGATCCACTCTTGTACTACCCATATCATCAATATTAATCAAGCAGGAGTAGGGTTTTACCTCCATCGAGAGGGCCCGAACCTGGGTAAAAACATCGTGTCCCTTGTCTCCTGTTACCATCCGCCTAGATGCATAGTTCGGGACCCCCTACCCGAGATCCGCCGGTTTTGACACCGACAGTAGCCTTTGGTCCCGGTTCGTGGCACCAACCGGGACCAATGGTGGTGGGCCAGGAGCAAGGCCCTTTGGTCCCGGTTCGTCCCACCAAACGGGACCAAAATGTCTAGACGAACCGGAACCAATGGCCCACGTGGCCCGGCCGGCCCCCGGGGCTCACGAACCGGGTCCAATGCCACCATTGGTCCCGGTTCTGGACTGAACCGGGACTAATGGGCTGACCCGGCCTGGACCAATGCCCCCTTTTCTACTAGTGTAGCAAGGGACGAGGAGGATGAGTTTCGTCCATTGTACCTGGATGGTAAACAAGAAAACAAGTTATGGCAGCAGAAGCATCATGATTTATTCTTTATTAGAGGGATGGTGGAAGAAGGTCGAGCTACTACAATGTAACGCCTGGATAATCTTGCTACAGTAATCCCACGCTAATCATGGCACGTCATCCTGATTACTGTTGCTATCCTCGCAATAATTCGAAACCGTTCAAATTCAAAATTCAAATTGATGAAAACAATAAAAGTTTTCAAAATTTAAAATAAAATTGTTCGGTGGTTGACGAATATTACAAAGGTAATTATGATGCAACAAACAAATTTTTATTAAATGCCTAAGTGTTTATAGATAAATAAAAAAAACATAAAAGATTATAAATAAAAAGAAAACAGAAAACAATACAAAAAAAAAGAGAAAAGAAACCCCCTGGGCTTCGGCCCA
>NC_041389.1:33715557-33730422 GCF_002162155.2 Triticum dicoccoides | reverse complement strand
CGAGTGATTCACGGATTGGGGGCTGAAAGGACCTTTGTCCCGACGGCCCTCTGTGTGGATCTTTGTGGCGGAGCGACAGGGCAGGTTGAGACCACCTAGGAGACAGGTGGGCCTGGCCCTGTTCGGCGTTCGCGGATACTTAACACGCTTAACGAGATCTTGGTATTTGATCTGAGTCGGCTACGAGCCTATACGCACTAACCATCTACGTGGGAGTAGTTATGGGTATCCCGACGTCGTGGTATCAGCCGAAGCACTTCAGACGTCAGCGACGGAGCGGCGCGCGCCGGATTGGAACGTAAGCCTGCTCTTGTATTAAGGGGGCTAGTTCTGCTTCCGGCCGCCCTCGCAACGTGCAGGTGTGCTATGGGCGATGGGCCCAGACCCCTGTGCGCTTAGGTTTAGACCGGCATGCTGGCCTCTCTGTTTTGCCTAGGTGGGGCTGCGACGTGTTGATCTTCCGAGGCCGGACATGACCCAGGAAAGTGTGTCCGGCCAAATGGGATCGAGCGTGTTGGGGAATGTGGTGCACCCCTGCAGGGAAGTTAATCTATTCGAATAGCCGTGATCTTCGGTAACAGGACGACTTGGAGTTGTACCTTGACCTTATGACAACTAGAACCGGATACTTAATAAAACACACCCTTCCAAGTTCCACAGACAACCCGGTGATCGCTTTTCCGCAGGGCGACGAGGAGAGGATTGCCGGGTAGGATTATGTTATGCGATGCTACTGGAGATGCTACTTGGAGATGCTATTTGGAGGACTTCAATCTACTCTCTCCTACATGCTGTAAGACGGAGGCTGCCAGAAGCGTAGTCTTCGACAGGATTAGCTATCCCCCTCTTATTCTGGCATTCTGCAGTTCAGTCCACTGATATGGCCTCCTTACACATATACCCATGCATATGTAGTGTAGTTCCTTGCTTGCGAGTACTTTGGATGAGTACTCACGGTTGCTTTCTCCCCCCCTTTTTCCCCTTTCCTTTCTTCCTGGTTGTCGCAACCAGATGCTGGAGTCCAGGAGCCAGACGCCACCGTCGACGACGACCCCTACTACACCGGAGGCGCCTACTACTACGTGCTGCCCGCTGACGACGACCTGGAGTAGTTAGGAGGATCCCAGGCAGGAGGCCTGCGCCTCTTTCGATCTGTATCCCAGTTTGTGCTAGCCTTCTTAAGGCAACTTGTTTAACTTATGTATGTACTCAGATATTGTTGCTTCCGCTGACTCGTCTATGATCGAGCACTTGTATTCGAGCCCTCGAGGCCCCTGGCTTGTATTATGATGCTTGTATGACTTATTTTATTGGTAGAGTTGTGTTGTGATATCTTCCCGTGAGTCCCTGATCTTGATCGTACACATTTGCGTGCATGATTAGTGTACGATTGAATCGGGGGCGTCACAAGTTGGTATCAGAGCCGACTGCCTGTAGGAATCCCCCTTCCACACTCCTTGGCCGAAGTCGAGTCTAGTCACTACAAAACTTTTACTAACATGGCTGTGAGCCTTACGGGCCCACGTCGCCATTGGGTGGTACTAGGATCTTTTACTCCTCGACCTTTACTCTGGGACTTTGAACTCTTTTCTACTCGGGTTAAACGAATTTACTAACTCTAACATTAGGATCCCGTTACCACGTTCACCCCAAAGTTGGATAAGCCATAGTTATTCTGTAGGATAGCATTTTGAATAGTTCCCATGTTGTCATTTGACTCCATTGAAACATCTTTGTTTTCAGATGGAACCCACGAGGCAGGTCGTGCGCCACACTGCGGCCATTGGTGCCTCAGGATCACCTGCTGTGCTAGCTGATATGATGACCTATCTGGGTTATCGCTGGCACCCTGAGTACACCGTCTACGAGGAGTACCAGGACTTTAACCAGGAGCAATACCGTGCCATCGTCCACCTCTACTCTCGGGAGTATGAGTCCACTACCGTGCTGCACACCGCTCATGGTGTTGGAGTGACCATCGAGATGGCAGTCCACGATGCGGCTCATGCTGCTCTGACACGTCTTCGTGGAGAGTATCAGGCATTGGACACTTCCCCTTTCAGGCACATTCCTATCGCATCTGACGTTGGTGCAGAGGGATACTACACTGCCGCCTACTCCACCGTCACCCGAGAGCCTTTCCACCATCAGCACCTGGTCCTGCATGCTGATGGGCTGGACCGAGCTAACAGAGCTCTTCGCCACGAGTTGTACACCACTCGTCAGCACCTTTACAGGGCTCTGACGCGGTTGCACCCCTTTGTCCGGTCTGGACAGCTGCCGCGTTCTGCGATCTACCCAGCCAGGACCGTGATGCCCCACGGTGTCGGATGGCCAGAGGTGGGAGGCTACTCTCCCGCACTTGGTCCTCTTCTGCCACCTGAGCGTCGGGTTCTACACCAGAGTATCCGCGGCCCCCAGGCCACTGACGTGGAGGACTATCCGTTGCCTCACTACCAGCTGTCAGGTTACAGCTACCTTCACAGTACCTCCTGGGACTGATGTAGTCTTGCTCATTAGTCTTAGATGCACTTGCGAGCCTGCGTGCCGCCTATGATGACTTAGTCTATGTACGGAACTCTGTGTACTGAACTCTATGTCCGACCCCTTTTGTAAGTTATGCCGACTATCTATGTGGTATCTGTCGTGCTCCTTTCATTATGCATGTTTCATCATGAATGACTCTTGTCTATGCAAATTTCTCAATACTGAACTACCCCTGTTATATATTAGCAGGATGGTTAGACCAGCTAGTCGTGGTCGTGGTGGCAACTTCCCACCACCGCCTGAGTACATGGCTGGTATGATCCAACAGCTTGAGATGAATCGCCAGTTCATGGAGAACATGATGGCTCAGTTTCCTCGCCCCAATATGAACCAGCATCCAAACACAATAACTCTGCAGGATTTCATACGCCTCAACCCAAGTGTGTACCGCAGCTCAACCCAGCCGCTGGATGCTGATGACTGGCTCCGTGACATCACCTATGAGATGGAGTCTGCTGATGTAGCCCCTGCCAGCTATGTCACTTTTGCTTCCTTCTTCCTGAAGGGACCCGCAGCTCAATGGTGGGACAGCCACAGGCGTACTCTGCCAGTTGGGACAATCATCTCCTGGCCAGACTTTCAGGCTGCCTTCCGTGCCCGCTTCATTCCTCAGGGAGTCATGGACCGGAAGAAGCGTGAGTTTCGCAACCTCACCCAAGGCAACAAGACTGTTGAAGCTTATCAGCGGGAGTTTCTGGACTTGTCTCGCTATGCTGAAGAGGACATTGCAACTGATGCACGTAGGCAGGAGAAGTTCCGTGACGGCCTTCAAGCTGACATCAAGCTCGCACTTCTAGTGCACGACTTTGCTGATTTCGCCACCTTGGTGAATAAGGCCATCAATGTTGAGACTGGTCTTCAAGAACACCATAGCTCTCAGAGGCGCAACCGTGACACGGGCTCATCTTCGGGCCCGCCCTCGCAGAAGCGTAAGATATGGATCCCGAACAGCATGTACCATCCAAATGCACCAGCCCCAAGGCAGTCTTACGCTGCACCTCGTCTGCCTACTGCTCCAACTAGGCTGCCAAGGCTTCCAGCTCCGCCACCCCAAGCTCCTGTTCCCACTCCCAATAATGGCCTGTGCTACAAGTGTGGTCAACCAGGTCACCGTGCTAGGGATTGCATTCAGAATCAGAATCAACTGGCCCTTCCAGCCGCTGGCCGTGGAAACAACCAGGCCCGCAACAACAATGCCAAGTCCTATGGCCGTGTTCATGCCAACCACATTGATCTGAATGAAGCTCAAGACCAGCCTGCTACTGTGATGGGTACACTCCTCGTAAATTCAGTACCAGCATCTGTTTTATTTGATACAGGAGCATCGCATTCATTCATGTCAGAAGATTTTGCATTCATGCATGGCATTAAAAGTGAAGACATGAACGCTTCTCTATTAGTGCACACCCCTGCGGGCCAATGTCGAACCTCCATGATTTGCAACGACGTCCCTGTAGAAATTGAAGGACTGGAATTCCTTGTCTCTCCCATCGTACTGAAGTCCTGTAGCATTGATCTCATTCTGGGAATGGATTGGTTAAAGGCGCATACCGCTTCTATCGTTTGCGCCACCAAGACCGTCCATCTGCTACAGCCTTCTGATGAAATAATTAGCTACGATGCTCATCTGGTTCGGAATGCCGAGGCCAGACTTTATGCCTTAAACGCATTGAACGCTGCACCACTTGAGGGCATTGAAAACATTCCCGTCGTGCGTGAATTCCTAGACGTCTTTCCTGAAGAACTCCCAGGGATTCCCCCTGCTAGAGCTGTCGAATTCGTCATCGACTTGAAACCAGGCACCACTCCTATAGCCAAGCGACCCTACAAGATGCCACCGCATGAACTCCTTGAGCTTAAGGAGGAAATCGATAAATCTCTTCGAAGTGGTTTCATTCGCCCAAGTTGCTCTCCTTGGGGAGCACCTTCTCTCTTTGTCAAGAAGAAAGATGGGACAAACCGATTGGTCCAAGACTACCGTCCTATAAATCAAGCTACCATTCAGAATAAGTATCCTCTTCCTCGGATCAATGATCTGTATGATCAATTGGCTGGATCATCAGTGTTCTCTAAACTCGACTTGAGGTTGGGTTACCACCAGATCCGTGTTCGTAAGGAGGATATCCCCAAGACCGCATTTGTGACTCGTTATGGTTCATACGAGTACACCGTCATGTCTTTTGGCTTGACCAATGCTCCAGCCACCTTCTCTCGCCTGATGAACTATATATTCATGGATTACCTCGACAAGTTCGTCGTGGTTTATCTGGATGATATTCTGGTATTTTCCAAGAACGAAGAGGAACATGCTGAACATCTTCGCCTCGTGCTGGAAAAGCTACGAGAGCATCAACTTTATGCCAAGTTCTCCAAATGTGAATTCTGGCTTCCCGAAGTAACCTATCTCGGGCATGTCATCTCTAAGGATGGTATTGCCGTCAACCCTGAACGAGTTCAGGCTATTCTCGATTGGACTCCTCCGAAGAACGTTAAGCAAGTCAGAAGTTTTCTCGGTCTCGCCAGCTACTGCCGTCGATTCGTCGAGAACTTCTCCAAGATTGCCAGGCCTCTGACTAACCTATTGCATAAGGGCGTCAAGTTCCAGTGGACAGACAAATGTCAGGAAAGCTTCCAGGCACTCAAAGACAAGTTGACTTCTGCCCCAGTACTAGCTCCACCTGATACTAAGAAGGACTTCGTCATTTACTGCGACGCTTCCCGTCAAGGATTAGGCTGTGTCCTAATGCAAGAGCGCAAAGTGGTTGCTTATGCCTCTCGGCAATTGCGCCCTCACGAAGAGAACTACCCAGTTCACGACCTCGAACTTGCTGCTGTCATTCATGCGCTAAAACAGTGGCGACATTACCTACTCGGTAATCGTTGCGAGATCTTCACTGACCACCAAAGCCTGAAGTATCTGTTTACTCAGCCAGACCTGAACCTCCGTCAGCAGAGATGGATGGAGACTGTTGCAGATTTTGATTTGGGTATTTCCTATACCCCAGGCAAGGCTAATGTAATGGCTGATGCCTTGATCCGCAAGTCTTACTGCAACCACCTCCAGGTTCACAAACTTCAGCCCTCACTCGTTGAAGAATTCAGAAAGCTGAACCTCCATATTGTTCCTCCGGGTGCACTCGCTCCCCCTCCTCCGGAGTTCCGCAAGATGAATCTCCGTGTTGTTTCCCAGGGTTCCCTCTATACCCTGGCTGTTGAACCCGATCTCGTGGGCACCATAAAGACAATGCAGGGATTTGACTCTGAAGTCTACAAGATTAAGCAAGACCTCAAAGAAGGAAGTCCCTCATCCTTCACTATTGCTGATGATGGCGCCTTGTACTTCAAAGGCCGCCTAGTGGTGCCGTGTAAGAAGGAAAACCTGAATATGACTCAGGAGGTTATGAAAGAAGCTCATGATACGCCTCTATGTATCCACCCTGGTAGTACAAAGATGTACCAAGACATCCGCCAGAGATTCTGGTGGTCTAACATGAAGCAAGACATTGCTCGTTATGTTGCTGAATGTGACGTTTGCCGTCGTATCAAAGCAGAACATCAAAGGCCTGCTGGAACTCTGCAACCTATACCTATTCCTGAATGGAAATGGGACCATGTCGAGATGGACTTCGTTACTGGATTTCCCAAATCGCAAAAGGGTAGTGATGCTATTCTTGTCGTCATTGACCGACTTTCTAAGGTTGCACATTTTCTGGCGGTCAAAGAAACGATCACTGCTAGTCAGCTTGCAACTCTCTACATGTCCAGAATTGTTTCGCTTCACGGTATTCCACTGGTTATCAGTTCAGACCGTGGCAGTTTATTCACTTCAAGATTCTGGGCAAGTTTCCAAGAAGCTATGGGCACTCATCTGTCTTTCAGCACTGCTTTTCATCCTCAGTCACAAGGGCAAGTTGAACGTGTCAATCAAGTTCTCGAAGACATGCTTCGAGCTTGTGTTATTTCCTTCGGCAAGAAATGGGAGGAATCTCTTCCGTATGCTGAGTTCTCTTATAATAATAGCTATCAGGCTAGTCTGAAGATGGCCCCCTTCGAAGTGTTATATGGACGAAAGTGCCGAACCCCTCTGAACTGGTCAGAAACTGGGGAACGTCCACTCTTCGGTCCGGATATTATCCAACATGCCGAAGAACAAGTCCGCATTATTCGCGAGAATCTCAAGACTGCTCAGTCACGTCAGAAGAGTCAGTATGACCGTCATCATAAAGACATGGTCTATCAACCTGGCGAAAGGGCCTATCTTCGCGTTACACCAATGAAGGGTGCTCACCGCTTCGGGATCAAGGGCAAGCTAGCTCCTCGCTATATTGGCCCATTCACTATTCTGGAAAGGCGTGGAAAAGTGGCATATCAATTGGAGCTCCCGCCGAACCTTTCTCAGGTTCACGATGTGTTCCATGTGTCGCAACTCCGCCGTTGCTTCAAGGACCCAATCCGAGCTGTGGATCATGAAGTGCTCGAATTGCAACAGGACCTCTCCTATAAAGAGCATCCGGTCCGCATTCTCGACCAAGCTGAACGCCGCACACGCCAGAAGGCGATCAAGTTCCTCAAGGTCCAGTGGTCGCACCATTCTGAAGATGAAGCCACCTGGGAACGTGAGGATCGCCTGCGTGATGAATACCCCGCACTGTTTCCTTCTACCTCCTAAATCTCGGGACGAGATTTCTTGTAGTGGAGGAGATTTGTAACGCCCGGATAATTAGGCTACAGTAAAACTCTTCTAATGATGCCATGTCGTCCGTGTTACTGTTGCTAATCAGGTGGTAGTTCAAAATCATTGCAATTCAAAATATGAATTAGTGACAAACGCCCTAAATTTTCAAAAGGCAAAGCGAAAATGTTCGGGGGTTGCCAAATATTGCACTGGTAATTATGGTGAAGAAAACACCATTTTATAAAATGCCTAAATGCCCTAAAATTAAATAAAACAGAAAGGGAAATAAATAAAAGAAAGAGATTACAGAAGAAAAAAAAACAAAAGGGAGGGGGGAGCCCCCTGGACCAGGCAGCCCAACCCACCCGCACGGCCACCACCCAACCCCCTGGCCCGCAATCAGCCTGGCCGGCCCAGCCGGCCCAGCCCCCGCACAGCGTCCCCTTCCCCTGTTCCCCCGACGCGGGTCGGAACAGGGCGCGTCCCAGCCGAACCCACCTCGCCGGCGACGAGGCGTGGGGATAAGGACGCCGACGCCGCGCCCCCTCGGTCTCCCCTCCCACTCGCCCCCACGCTCGCCCTCGGCCCCCGCGCCTCTCCCTCTCCCTCTCCCCTCCAGATCCATCTCCCCCTCCTTCCCCACCGCAACCGAGCGCCGCCATGGCCTCGCCGCCGTAAATCGCGCGGCCACAGTCGCCGCCTCGCCGCGCCTGCGTGCCCGTCGACGCCTCCGTCACCTTCCTCGCCTACCGGAGGCCTCAGCTGGAGCTCGGAGGCGCTGCAGCATCGGATCCCCTTCGTCCCCTTCTCCGGCTGCCATCGATCTTCTTCGTCTCCGGCGCCGCCCCCTGCAGCTCCTAAACCGCCACCGAGCCTTCTTGTGTGCTCCACGGTGAGCTCTCCTTCCTCTCCGCTCTCTTCTCCTCGCCCCAACGTGCTCGTAATCACCGCCTCGTACGTGCCCGAACCCATCACCGCGGGAGCTCATCGCCGACGAGCTTTCGGCGACCAAATGGTCCCGCTCCAGTGCCCGTTTAGCTCGCCCCCGCACGTAGAGCCTGCCTAGCCTCTTCTTTTGCTCCGTAGCCCGCTGTTCCGCCGTCTCCGACATCCACCCGTACGAGTCGCCGCCTCCGCTGCTCGCCGGCGTGGTTCCGGTCATCCCCGAGACCAACCCGTAGCCCCATGCGACGCGCGACGTCGTTAGCTTTCGAACGGGAGTAGCCACGCCCGTTTTGGGCCACCGTGGCGGAATCCCGCAGCTCGCCGGCGTCCTCCGCCGTGTTTTGGCTTGCCAAAGCCAACTCCGGCGCCGGCACCCGACGTGGCTGACCTGGGGCTACCACCAGGGTCACTGCCAACGGGCCCCACGGGCCCCAGTTGACTGGGTTGACCAGTCAACCCTGCTGACTTGGCAACCCCCAGCCACTGACCAGTGGGGCCCACCCCCCTAATTAATAGGAATTAATTAAATTAGTTTAGTTAACCTAAATTAGACAATGACAGGTGGGCCCAGTAGTTTAATAACTGAATTTAGATTAGTTTGAACCCTGTTTAACCCACTGTCTATGACAGGTGGGTCCCCCATGTCAATTTGACTAGTCAACCGAACTGCTGGCTGCTGACGTCACTCTTATGTCATGCTGACGTCATAAATTCATTTTCGAATTAAATAATTAAATAATTAAATTTCAGAAATTAATATAATCTTTAGAAAATCATATCTTTTAATCCGTAACTCGGATGAAAATACTTTCTACATGAAAGTTGCTCAGAACGACGAGACGAATCCGGATACGCAGCCTGTTCGTCCGCCACACACCCCTAGCATACCGAACACACAACTTTCCCCCTCCGGTTCACCGGTCCGAAAACGCGAAACACCGGGAATACTTTCCCGGATGTTTCCCCCTTTCGTCGGTATCACCTACTACCACGTTAGGGCACGCCTAGCATCGCTTCTTGACATGTCATGCATCGATATGCATCTGTTTACTTGGTATTCATTGTTTCTTCCCCCTCTTCTCACCGGTAGACTACGAGACCGACGCTGTTGCTGCCCAGTTCGACTACGGAGTTGACGACCCCTCTCTCTTGCCAGAGCAACCAGGCAAGCCCCTCCTTTGATCACCAGATATCGCCTATTCTCCTCTATACTGCTTGCATTAGAGTAGTGTAGCATGTTACTGCTTTCATTAATCCTATTCTGATGCATAGCCTGACATTGTCGCTACATCTGTTGATACCTTACCTGCAATCCTAAATACTTAGTATAGGATGCTAGTTTATCATTGTTGGCCCTACCTTCGTGTCAGTCTGCCTTGCTATAATATTGGGCCGTGATCACTCGGGAGGTGATCACGGGTATATACTATACATACATACATACTATACAGATGGTGACTAAAGTCGGGTCAGCTCGAAGAGTACCCGCGAGTGATTCACGGATTGGGGGCTGAAAGGACCTTTGTCCCGACGGCCCTCTGTGTGGATCTTTGTGGCGGAGCGACAGGGCAGGTTGAGACCACCTAGGAGACAGGTGGGCCTGGCCCTGTTCGGCGTTCGCGGATACTTAACACGCTTAACGAGATCTTGGTATTTGATCTGAGTCGGCTACGAGCCTATACGCACTAACCATCTACGTGGGAGTAGTTATGGGTATCCCGACGTCGTGGTATCAGCCGAAGCACTTCAGACGTCAGCGACGGAGCGGCGCGCGCCGGATTGGAACGTAAGCCTGCTCTTGTATTAAGGGGGCTAGTTTTGCTTCCGGCCGCCCTCGCAACGTGCAGGTGTGCTATGGGCGATGGGCCCAGACCCCTGTGCGCTTAGGTTTAGACCGGCGTGCTGGCCTCTCTGTTTTGCCTAGGTGGGGCTGCGACGTGTTGATCTTCCGAGGCCGGACATGACCCAGGAAAGTGTGTCCGGCCAAATGGGATCGAGCATGTTGGGGAATGTGGTGCACCCCTGCAGGGAAGTTAATCTATTCGAATAGCCGTGATCTTCGGTAACAGGACGACTTGGAGTTGTACCTTGACCTTATGACAACTAGAACCGGATACTTAATAAAACACACCCTTCCAAGTTCCACAGACAACCCGGTGATCGCTTTTCCGCAGGGCGACGAGGAGAGGATTGCCGGGTAGGATTATGCTATGCGATGCTACTGGAGATGCTACTTGGAGATGCTATTTGGAGGACTTCAATCTACTCTCTCCTACATGTTGTAAGACGGAGGCTGCCAGAAGCGTAGTCTTCGACAGGATTAGCTATCCCCCTCTTATTCTGGCATTCTGCAGTTCAGTCCACTGATATGGCCTCCTTACACATATACCCATGCATATGTAGTGTAGTTCCTTGCTTGCGAGTACTTTGGATGAGTACTCACGGTTGCTTTCTCCCCCCTTTTTCCCCTTTCCTTTCTTCCTGGTTGTCGCAACCAGATGCTGGAGTCCAGGAGCCAGACGCCACCGTCGACGACGACCCCTACTACACCGGAGGCGCCTACTACTACGTGCTGCCCGCTGACGACGACCTGGAGTAGTTAGGAGGATCCCAGGCAGGAGGCCTGCGCCTCTTTCGATCTGTATCCCAGTTTGTGCTAGCCTTCTTAAGGCAACTTGTTTAACTTATGTCTGTACTCAGATATTGTTGCTTCCGCTGACTCGTCTATGATCGAGCACTTGTATTCGAGCCCTCGAGGCCCCTGGCTTGTATTATGATGCTTGTATGACTTATTTTATTGGTAGAGTTGTGTTGTGATATCTTCCCGTGAGTCCCTGATCTTGATCGTACACATTTGCGTGCATGATTAGTGTACGATTGAATCGGGGGCGTCACATACAATAAGAGGTTGCCAATTGACAATAAGTTCGACTTAACAACACAATATTTTGATGTATTTATACGGTTCATAAGTTAGCTGACTATTAAGGACTTTCCCTTAGATTACAAACAATTATGTGTACAAGGCAATTCAACATTTAAGTTGAAGGTGTTCAGTAGCAAAACAGAATATGATATATACTAAACAACTTGAACTGGTAATACACAGCTAAATTGGCTATTAAGCAAGTTCAGGTTTCTTATCCAAAGAAGGATGAGAAATCTGCTCCTAAAATAGCAATGCTATGTACAGACTTGGATAATGACATGAAAGGCTATTTACTACTCCATAAGTACACAAGTAGTATTTGCATCAATACACCTATACTAGCACGTAGTACAAACATGGTATCACGGACATTCTCTAATTTACTAGCACCCAAATATATACATGCACCAGTTCAGGAAATTCATGACTTGGAAAGTGTATTAACGAAAAATTAGTGTTGCATGGTTAGTGACGGAATTTAAACAAGAACAACTTGATTCTACTAGACATGTGATCCTAGGCATTCAAGAAAGAAACTAGACATGACGGAGACAAGGAAGAGTAAGGAGAGGGGAGTTCCCTAGATCTTGATTGTTCTTCTCTCTGGTCCCAGTTCCGGACCATATTTAATGCACAATTGACCAAATGGTTGGGTGTCAAAAGTTTTTTCCACCTCTCGTTGAAAAAGACAAATCTCCGCCGATTCAGTAGGAAGCGGGTCAAGTTTGAACTGCAGCTGCCTCATAGTTTGCTCTTTATTTTTTCCAAAAATCATTTACAGGTACACAAGTACCTATTTAATAAGAGAAACACCAAAAATTTACCAAGATTCAACCACTAGTTAGGAATGGTAATGCCCGCCATTTTGACCGTGTTTTGAAATGGGCATGAGAATTTTAAAAAATCTAAAAATTGGAAAACCTTCGCATGGCCAAATGAGCTATCATGTATGCAAATACATGGCTTTCAAGTCAAATGACAAGTGTCATAGCCACACTCATGTCATAGTTTGTTCAAATGATATCATATTTTGCACAAGTGTGCATATTGAAATTTCAAACAATGTTGCCAAAGGGAGTTTCATTTTCTTTGCACGAAAAATCTATTTTCCATTTTTCGTGTGACCAAAATGAGTTTTTTGTGAAGGACCTAACAAATATTTGTTGCAAAATTTGACAACATCAATTTTCCAAAATATTGGACCATATTTAATGTATAATTGACAAAATGGTTGGGTGTAAAAAGTTTTGGTCCACCTCTCATGAAAAAGACAAATTTCTGCATATTCATTTTCTATTTTTTTGAGTTCCCAAAATGAGTTTTTTTTGTGAAGGACCTAACAAATATTTATTGTAAAAAAACTTTTCTATTTTTCAAGAATATTATTCCACATTTTATGAACAATTTTGTTTACAGTAGAAATTTTTTTATACATATTAAATGGTTTTTAATAACATCATTGACATTTTTAATAAATATTTTGATGTCTAATATTTTGAACACATGTGTACATTTTTAACACAAATTGTATATATTGTTTATATATTTTTAAAAAAATTCAAATACATTATTAACATATTTTCATGTATTTCCAACAAAAAATATCTTCTCATACATACGTTTTGATGTCTATATTTATTTTTACACATTGTATATTTTTTATATACATATAAAACATTGTTTATATAGGATAGAAAAATTTAAATACATGATTAACGTTTTTAGAAAATCTTGTTTTGTTATCTACTTTTCATATATACGTACTTATGACTATTTTTTCCATATATACATACTGATGACTATTTTTTCATACACATGAAATATTTTTTATACATATCTAATATTATTTATGATTATAATTTTTATATGTATGAAACTTTTCAAATACACACATTTAGTTTTTTAAACACATAATTACATTTTTTGAAATGCGTATTAACATTAATATTTTTTTGAATTGTACATTTCGTTTTCTAATTGCTAAACCATATAGCAAGATTCACGAAGGAATACATTAGTTCCCTATTCTTCTAATTTTATATTGTTTAATTGGTTTTGAGATTTTTCTATAAGGAAGAAACCTTTTTAGAGTTATAAAGTGGAAAACCTGTTTTTTTAGACAATAATGAAAACTTTTTTTTCCAGATAACTGACCATCCTTACCAAATGGTAATAATGAAAAATTTGTTATTTTCCTTTTTTTCGTTGGGCCGAATTTATGTTTTTTTGAGAAATATGAGGTGGCCTTATTCCACCGAGGCCCAAGCCCACCTGGAGCGACACCTTAAGTACCAATGCATCTACGTTCACAACTTCATGACTATTTGTATTGGTCGTAATCAGGTAGAAATAAGGTCATCGGCCATTGTTGTCTGCTTTATAACCATTTCGTGTAAGACAATTTCAGGGTTTGAGCCCTTCCAATCGAAATGGTCGTGGATTTACGATCAATTCAGCTGGGGTCACTAAGAGAAGATCACAAGTTGGCATGTTTCTTGTAGTGAGCCTTTTGAAAACAACCTCAAATGAAAGTCTTCAACATGAAAAGTCTTCGTCTCGTCTAGACGAACAATTTTACGCTTTGAATCATCTCAATCTAAGATTGTACCCAAAAGTTACAGCCAAACCGGTGGGCTGCAGAAAAATAGTCCGAATACTCCGGACCCGAAGCCTCCGGGGAACCTCACCTTAACAAAATGTTGGCACATTCTGTGCAGAAGTTTGGATCTTCAATATTGTTTATAGATTTGGCTGCCTAGTTACGCCTTCAAGATGACCTCGAATGGAGAAGTGTTGAACATGAATGTTTTTCGTCTCGTCCAAAGAGAAAGTTTGCTCTTATAGTCATCTCGATCTGAGGCAGTATACGAACTACAAGAGTGACGCAACAGAGCTTTATGATATCTGAAGCCCGGAGCCTCTGGACCTACACGTCCAAATTAGGTTATAATTGAAATTTTGGACGTGATTTGAGTCATGATCTTGTATGGGAAGTCCACCCACCTTATATATAGATGAGAGGTGACGACTAATTAAAACAACACACAACCAACAAACACATCTACCATCTTTTACCTTTACATTTTTCTTTTACCCTTGTTTTTCTTCTTCCTCGTTCTTTGTTATTCTTCGTGTTCAAATCAGCGATCAACGAGGCCCTAGGGGCGATCAGGTCGACCTAGAGCAGCTCATAGCAGCCGCGCGCCCTGGCGGGGTCCTTTCCGGACGTGTGGGGTTTTGGTTTCTAAGAAAACCTCGTCGACATGTCTTGCGTATCGCGCTCCCGATGAGACTCTTCCGTGACGTGTTGTGCCATGCATAGGTCGCACACCCCTCGAATCGGGCCTGTCTGGGTAGCAACTTATACAAGGTCTACCTATTACTATGTACTACTCAGTTTGTACCTATATGTCATATCTCCCAAAACGCTGCCCCATCATATTTGCCTGGCCGGAAGCATTATAGTTAGACGGTTGCGTCTAGGTGCCGCGGCACACACATGGTGTAAATGGCATGCATATTTGAGTAAATTTGGAGATATAAAGTGTAGTTTTGTAGTGGCACCCACATGGTGGAAGATACACAGAGGGTTTTTGCCTCACAAATTAACTCGAGCAACCCATTTATGAAGAATATTTTAATGCATTTGGTATTCATCAGTTAGCGAGACCCCCCCTAACGATCACGTCGCCCCTTGAGAGCGATCAGATTTTCTTTTTTGTAGAAGCTTTTTTTTTGTTTACGCACATAATTTGTGGCCTATCTCGCC
>NC_041389.1:33696333-33715449 GCF_002162155.2 Triticum dicoccoides | reverse complement strand
TCCATAGTCAAAGCCCATGTACATACTAGAACATGATGGTGCGCGTTGCCGCGCTCGTCCAGTATAATGGAAAATTATAGAAATGTCTACCAAAGTTATAAAATTATAATGTTGCGAATATATAACTCCATCTGATGAATATTTGATATAGTATTTTGGTGGCAATTCACTAAACTAATAACGCGGGAACTTGCAAGTAGACCTAATTGGTGCAAAGCCACACAACAAAACACCATATTGGTTAGCTCGTGCCATGGGCATGGAACACGGGTGTCTAGGCAGCTTAAGTGACGTGTCACGGATGAAAATGCAAACCGCCTGGGAGGCGTGGCTTGGTGGCGGCTCAATCTGTTATTGTTAGAAAAAAAATTATAGTTGAATTATCATTCTGTTTTACAATAAAGTTACATAGGGACAGATTGTTTATTTACTAACCAGATTTGCCATATGGTGATTTTGATGCTTATCTTCGTAATATTGACTATATCAGCATTTGGTTTACTTAATGTTAAAAAAAGCATTTGGTTTACTTGGTGACCTATGTAGTGCAGGCTTTGATGTAGGATGTTCTACTTATTTTCATTTTTTGTGCACACAATCATCTCGAGCGTACATGGATACCTCTCAGAACGTGGTGCAGCTGTTGCCGCCGCCGGCACCGTTGCTATTTCCTTCACCCATCACGAGAGGAGCGGAAGGCTCGCAACCAAGATCGGTGGATAATTTTTTTTGACATAAAGATTGATCGGTGCCTGCCAGCAGCCCAAACCTGATTAAGCACAATGAGCCTACGTACGTGTATGGAGCAGCAGCCCAAGAAGAACAGATGATGGCGATGGACCAGTCCAGGCCTGATTAACCACAATGGGCCTAGGTAAGTGTACGGAGCAGCAGCCCAAGAAACACCAGACGATGGCCGATCGATCTAATCAGACGGCAGCGACGTCAAAACGCTGTGAGGAGCCATAGCTCGTTCCGTTACACTATTTCTTAATTATCCAAGTAATGATCGCAGCCAGCTGGTCAAAGGCCCAAATATGAGGAGAAAAAAAAAAAGAAAAACAGCCCACCGTGGAAAAGAGACCCATGCTCAATCAGGGCGCACCTATACGGTAGTTTTTCTATCACGTAAAGTCGGTTTCCTTTCCAATCTACTAGTTCTTGCGATCTGAAAATACCTACTCACTGCCGCCGGCCGCCTAGTAGAGATTGTCTACCGTCGAGAAGGAAAGGCGATTAGGCAGGCACCGTCGCCGATCCACAGGCGCATCCCAGCCGGCCGGCCGGCCACACGGACGAGCGACCAAACGAGAAAAAGAAAGGTTAGTTTATTTTCAGTATTAGTTCTTTGTGTCTTAGATTGTAGTTGTAGACATTGAAAACTAATTAGAAAATTTTTAATTGTGTTCGTGTAGACATGGTATGGATTAGGAGAAGGGCCATCACTATAAGCGACCGTGGACCTAAGAATGAATGACGTCCTCTATGCCAGCATGGTATGGTCCCTCTCATGAACTTCAAATGTTAATTTTTCTTCTAACATAAATGATCGTTTATTGATGGACAACAAAATTGGATTAGAATCAAGTATTCATAATACAGTTTACCAAATTTTGCTATATAAATAAAAAAGCTTAATATGTCTTGTTAAAGATGGACAATTTGGTAGTCTTCCTTTAATGTTTACACCAATGAAAAGATGATTTCAGTTTAGGACTTTATGGAACTCGCCTCCCTATGCCAAATTCCTGACTCCGTCCCTGAATTCGTGTAAATCATTTTTGGGTGAAGCATTGAGACAAAGATGGGGAGATGCATAGAGCACTAACAGGTGGAAGGTCGCAGGCCAGACCAAGCCAAGAATGATGGGGCACCAGCGCCGCCGGTGGAGGTGACAGGTGAGTGAGAGATTGACGGGTTCGGATGGTGATGGTGGGATGGGCCTGTGTGGAGGTCGTTGGCAATTGAATCATGGTGAGGTTTAGAGGGCGGCCACGACCGACGATCGCACAGTGGAAGTGACGCCTTGCATAGGGTGGGGCAGCGAGATAGCTTATCGTCGTCCTCTGATTCTAGGATGCTCTATTTTTCTTAGGAAAATGTGTCATTACTAGTTATTTTCAGTTTACTTTTTGGAGGGGTAGTATTTTTTCAGTTGATTCTGAAATCACTAGGCTACAATCTGCTACTCTATTTCTTTACGCCTCCCTTTATTTCCGCTTTCAAGGCAGCCCATGGAATTGTAAGGGCAAGAATGGCTCAAACTTTGTAGATAACAGGCTTAAGTGTGTACATAGTGCAAATCGCCCACACAGGACGTACTGGACCAGGGCCCTGCTTGGGCTATTTTTCACTCCTTTATTTCGGTTTTACTTTCATGATTTATTTTTTCAGCGATCCGATTATATGTTGCTTTTATTTTTCTTCTGGTTTTTGTTTTTTCATCTTTTCTCTTTTTTTCCAACTAATTTACTAATTTTACTTTTCCTTTTTCCTTTCTCCTTGTCCTATTTAAGCAGATATACATATTGTTTTGATAAAGACTATCTAAGATGCACCTTTTTAAATCAGACAAACATTAAAAAATAAGTGAACAATTAGAAACATGATTAATTTTTAAATATGAATAATTTTTCAAAATTACATGAACTTTTCTAAAATATGTGAACACTATTTGATAATTGCGTGAATATTCCTAAAAAAATATTTGAAAGGTTTTTCTTTTCAAAATTACATGCATATTTGGTATAATGTTTTGTTAAATATGTGAACAAATTTAGAAATGACATGAAACAAAACTATTAAAATTAAACCAGCAGTTTTGTAAAATATGTGAACACTTTTTAAAACGACGGGACAAAATTTTGAACTATTCGTACACTTTTTAAAATGATATGAATTTTTGTTTTAATGATGCAAACTCTTTGTAAAATAAAAAGGACATTTTCCAAATTACATAAAAACTTTTGTTTCAAAACTAAGTATACAAAATATTGAAAAGTAAATAGTATTTTTCAGATTTAAAAAGGAAATAAAAGAAACACACTATACCTCTTAGACTAGCCACAATGGTGAGTAACATACACTAGTAACATACACAGAACTCTAGACTATGTTACTACCTTCATAGTGGGTACTAACATAAGTGTGGTAACATGCAAAGCTTCATTTATTAGGTTAGGCTGGTCATAGTGAAGAGTAACTTAGACTAGTAACATGCATATGTTACTAGTCTATGTTACTACCTCTATAGTGCATTGTATCATAGATTAGTATCATAGGTGTTCTCATTTATTTCCATGCATGACACATAGTATCGACCTATGTTACTATAACCATCTCTCTTCTTTAATTGCCTGCCACATAAGCATGTTTGCGAGTCCCAAGTGCATCATACTACTTATGTTACCCCCACTATGGCTAGCCTTATAGACTCATATTGCATTGGGACATGTGATGTTATAGTAACTAGCTAAGTTACTATAACTACCTCTCTCCTCATTAACTCACTGCCACATAAGCAAATTTGCTGAGTTAGACTCGATGTTACTGCTGAAGTTACTCCCTGTGACTAGTCTTAAGGGCCTTATAGTGTGTGCCATTATAAGGGTGCCCTTTACCCGGAGTAATAGCTCCCCGCCGCTACAAGTGGCATCTGACACGTTGTTTCTTGTTGGTTGTTAGCATTAACCTATTCAACACTTACTGCGTAGGGTGTGCGTTTCTCGAGCTGGCCCAGTTCAGGACGTGACTCTGCTTTCTTTCATTATGAAGTGCTCTCTTTCTACTTTTCTGCAGTTTTTATGGTTTCTTTTGGTTTCTTGGGTTTTTGACAATTTTTTTATCTCTTTCTGTGTTACGTTCGTTTTTTTGTTTTTCTTTCTCCTTTTTCTGTTTGGTATTGTTTTTCTTATGTTTTTCTCAACCTTTTCAATTAATTGTCCACTTTTTTTACTATGTTTTATTATATTTGAACACTTTTTCTTTAAATTACATAACTTTTTAAATACATGAATTATAACAACGCATGCATGAACAATTATTTTTGAAATCTTTGAAAATTTTCTTTAAATTACTTAACTTTTTAAATACATGAATATAACTCTATTGCATGAACAACCAATTTTAAAATATTTGATCAACATTTTATTTCATATGTACTAAAAGTTTGCATGTAATGTGAATGTTTACTCCATTTCCGCAATATTGTACCTTTTTTGACAACTACTCCCTCTATACCAAAATATAAACATTTGAACTGCAAAAACGTTTTATATTTTGATACAGAGGTAGTATTTTTTTAACATGTAAAAATTATTCCTTTTGACGGAGCCACATCCAAATTCGCCCAGAAAAAGCTTTATGGTCATTTGCCTGACTATGTTATGTAGCTAGCGTCAGAGAGGGACACTTCTTTTATTAATTCAGTTCTCAACTTAGGCAACCTTCATAGCAGGCTCTGTATAAGGCCAGACCGTAAAAAGGAAGGAAAAAGGAATTCGAAATCCGTCCCTTTCCATAGAATTATCGAGATTGACTTTCCTTACTTTCCCAACCCCGCTAATCTTGCTCGGATCAGCCCTAAAATATAATAATACAAAAGTAGCTTTCGTTTGTATCGCGCACCATAGTATAATTCTATATTGATGTTAATACTGAAGATTTGATATGTATAAATTTGTGTTATATCCCTTGTGCTATCATTGTGTTGAACCCTCTCATGTCTAAATCCTGACGTCGCCTCTGCCTTAGGAGGATCATTGATATCCATACATGGACTGCGTGAGTTCTGACCTCTAGATGCAAACTAAATCTTCTAGGAAGGCAAGTCCTGGATAAGCACTTCTGTAGCGGTGAATACAAAATTAATGCACTGTTGATCACTTGATCTGCTCTCTCATGGTCGCTCTGTTGATCATTGTGCGAAACTGCCATACACACGATGTTTCCATTTCTATATTGCTTATGCATGGACAGTTGATATTTCTATATATCTATCCACGTACCAATCATATGCATGCATGCTTTTGTACGTAGGACCAATGTCACATGACTAACTAATAGCCTGCCACACATGCATGATGTCAGGTCGATCAGTTCTTGCATTGTGTACCAATAATAGGTGCAAGTCAAGTAAAGACAAGATGTGGAAGTTACATACTTACATTTGGCCGGCCGCACAGAGGAAAGAGCCGGCCGACACTGATTTAATTGCAGGAGTATACATCAAAATTGTTCTTGTCTATCTATATAAGTTTTCCATGCTGAAAATCATTTTGAGCACGCCATGCATGTTCTAGAAGCATATCATGCATACGGTGGTATATTCATCATGCTTCTTTATCAGTCGTGCTTCTAGTCACACCAGGACATGATGCACTCACAAGACTCGTGATGCATCTCGGTTGACAATTTGAACCCATGTACCCAGAATGTTAATAGAAAATTAGGGTCTCAAAGCTTGAAAGGACAAAGTCTGTCCATAGAGCATTCTTATCGACACTGCCCCCCTTGTGAGATTATATCTCTTCAATGAGACACAAAACAGTGACAACTACTAAAAACCTAGAGTTGATCTCTAATGGATTGAGACTAGAACTACAACACTAACCATCAGCGGAGGAGGAGCTTAGTATATGTCGGAAGGGGCCACCGCGCCCCCGTGTTTGGCACATTTTACGAAGACTATTTAACTATGTTGAGAGTATGTAGCATTGTTCTCTATCTTATAATTCTCTATCACTTAAAAAGGACCTACGGTTCCATCTTTCACTTTGTTTTCTCCTCACCACACTTCGCCCAACCTCCCATCCTCCACCATTTTTCCTGGTTTCTCATCCGTTCCTGGTTTTCACCAAACCATTCTTTGGTAACCCAATAAACCGGATCAATCACCGGTACAACAATGAATCCACGGAGCGTAAATAAATTGTTTCTTATGAAAAACCTGGTGCCGGCAAGACATCTTTGGTAACCCAATAAATTGCAATAAATTAACGGCCCAGAATCAAATCAATCTATTATATTTGCCAACTCAATAAAACATATTAATCATGGACACATAACTATTTTATCAGTTTAAGAGATAGCTGGAAAATCATGGACACATTAATTGACAAATCTATTTTATCTGTTTAAGAGTACATTATACCCAAAACATATATTCTTATTTTGTCAATTTTCTTTGCATCAAGATTTGTGTCATATGGTCCTCTTATGGTGTTAAAGAAATTTTTGGCTCCCGTGACAACGGACGAGCAGATATCTAGTCGTATAAAAATGACCTATCAGCTAGTACTAATTAAGAAACAACAAGTGTTTGTATGGCAATTCGCCCAAGACACAATAATATTCTATTCAATCCGTTTCCATATCTATATACTAATGTACGCACACCAAATTTGAAATAATTAAATATTTCTAAATATTCACAAGTCATTGGTCTCTCGATTAATCACGTGACCAGACAACATGTGAAAGGAAGTGAAGCTCATGCATGACCAACCGAAAAGAAAATATCAACCATATAAACCTAGCAGCTACTAATTAACAACCAACTGATTGTATGACAATTTCTGAGCACAAGTCACCGTAAAATTCTATTCAAACCGTTTCCATATATCTATATACTAATGTACACACACCAAAATTGAGATAATTAAGTGTATTTTTAATAGTTAGGTAAGTCATTGCTCATCTCAATTAATCACATGACTAGACAACATGTGAAAGTGAGTGAAGCTCATGCATGACCAACCAACAGGAAATTGTCAATCTCTACTACCTAAAAGAACCGTAAGGTTCCGTATCCCCTCTTACGTCCCACACCTTCGTCCATCCTTTCCCGTTCACTATCCCACACCCCTCGACCAGATTTCCTTCCTATCTATGTTTGGCAAAACAATCAATTTCTGTATGGTAATCAATCTCAATTTACGGCAATTATGGACGCTAATCTCTCCTGTACCCTGCGCCCTTGGACGCCAGCGGCAATTTCTCATTTGAGGGGAGAGCTGGAGACGATGCCATGATGTGGAGCATCTCCAGAGCACCACCCTCAGATCGACAAGGATTACACCGAAGAAACCTTATTCTTCTGTGGTGGCCTGAGAGATCAAGTGGCGAGCATCGGTGGGCGGCGGAAGCGAGGTACCCGTTTCTTCTCTCTTCTAAGCCTGCATCATTTTTCTCCTTGATCTCCTGGAATGGCGCGCGGCGACGGCGACGTACTAACGCGGCGCGGCTGATCGAGGGAGCAGGGGGAGGCAGACTTGAGGGGCGCAGGGACTGAGAACGTAGCGAGGCTGGTCGAAATCAATATCTGCATGTATCTCCGCTTCTTGACCCGCCATGCCGCCGTGCCCGTCTCCAGTCGACCACCTCCACGTCGCGCCACTCCGCGCCAATCTGCGACGCCGCGACCTCTGCTTATTTCTTTCAGATTGCCTAATTCACATCCTGTGGTCTTCAGCTCCCACCTCCCAGTCCCAGGTCCAAAGCAAGCAGGGTCCAGGGGGAGAAAATCAATGGAGGGCCAGGTGGACCACACCTCCGCCACCAGCGGCAGCGGCGATGCCTTCCCGTTCCTCTATCGCCTCATGGTCGAGTCCTCCTCTCCCCAACCGTCGAGCTCGCCGCTCCAGTGGCGTTAGCAGGATGGTGTACACGGGCTTCACGAACATGTGGCTGTCTAGGCTCCGGATGTGGTCAACGCCGATGAGGACTCGAACAATCCGTAGAGCCGCACCAGGTATAGCTACTCTCCCTCTTCAGTCAACAGCAAGACCATTCTGTTTATGGAGGTTGCAACTCACACAAATTTGTGGGTTTGGAAAATAATTCTGTAGTCGACCATGTTCTCCATTAATTCTCATCCCTGTCGATTTGTCGTCAAAATTGCGCTTGCCATGTCCTCCATTAACGCATGGAGAAGCTGAGCCCCCAGGCCGGCCGAGGGAAGCCCTTCTGCGCATGCTGCTTTCCTATGTGGCCTACTGTATGCCTGTATCAGCTTATCGCAGCTACTAATTAATCACAATCACATGTGGAGATCGATCAACAATAATAAAAACTAACCGATTAAAATGGTTCAGATCAAGACCATTTAATAGTTTTTTGGAAAAATTGATTAAACAAGCCCTGAAAGAAAGGAGCAAGTGGAAGAAAGAAAGGAGCCATAACGAGATGTTGAGAACAAGACATATTCTTTGGATTAACTAATATTTGAAAATCAGCATGCTTTTGATGATTGCCATGGATAAAACAAGTATGTATTTCTTTTGATTATTGATATAGCACAACTTAGTCGAGTGGACCGAACAACATTGGATTCGAGAGGTCATTTAATAGGAAAATTTGCACTACAAGTTTCTTCACCATTGAGCACAATTCATTACTCTCTATGGCCTGCAGACTTTATAGTTGTTGGTTCATCATGCATACACCTCTACAACTAAGAACTACAAGATGATATGCTTGTTCTGTTCTACATGATTAGTTGTGTATAAAATTTATGGTGGAGTAAAGAGGACTGAAGTTTAGTAGCAGTTCCAAATAGATTATTTTCTACAACAATACATATTTCTTTTGCAATCCATACAAATAATGTTCATGTAAATAAGTATGTATTTGAGGCAGTTGTAACTTGCACTCTGCATTTCAACGGCTTAGGGTTGTTACATTATTCCATTCAAGTTATTTCCAAAGTGATTTTCTTGCAACGATCATAATTTTACATCAGTTTACATCATCGGTTTTGTGTAGATTGCATTTTCTGTTCTTTCGTGGGGGTGCCGGATGCGCTATTGACGGCACTAGCATGTTTGGGTGGGAGAGATAGAGATAGTGGGTGGACAAAGAAGAGTGACTTATAAAGTATTTTTAGAAAGACTACTATATTTTTCTGAAAAGCTTGATGTATGCATGCAGACTATACTTGCACAATCCAAAATATTTGTACACCGCATGGGCAATTACCTATATAATAAAACTTAAAAAAACATAAGGTTTCATGTTTCACTTTCATTTACGTCCTTCGTTCAACCTTCCCCATATAATAATCAATCACCTCAACTTACTTACCAATTTTACTTTAATTTACTTACTAAACTTCTTATCAAATATAAGGTAAATCGTGGGAACAAGAAAATAAATATTTATTTACACAATTTCATTAATATGGGCAGGTAAATCAGAAGGTAATATATGCATGAGGAATACTTATATCCCGTTGCAACGCACGGGCATTATCCTAGTCATATAAAAATGACCTAGCTAGCAGCTACTAATTAAGAAACAACCAGCTGATTGTATGACAATTTCTGAGGGCAAGACACCTTAAGATTCTATTCAAACCGTTTGCATATATCTACATACTAATGTACATACTCCAAATTTGAAATAATTAAGTACTTTTTAATAATTAAGTCATTGATTGCTCAATTAATGACATGACCATACAACATGGGAAAGGGAGTGACGCTCATGCATGACCAACCAATAGGAAAATATGAATTAAAGCAATCAACAAAAATGCTTTGACGCAACAACTTGTTGTTACTATATATCAGTTAATTATAAAAAGAGACTACATGTTTAGTCTTAGTCTGGGCTAAGACAGCAGCGAGATTTTTATACCACATTTTTTAGGGGTAAAAGGGAACTTTTATACTAAAATGAAGATAAACGGTTGTGTCGCCCTTTGTCCTCTCTCTAGTTGAAATGATACTTGGACATGCATGTCAAAGGCATATGAAGGTGGAATGCGCGATACTTGGTGTGCAAGGATCAAAATTGACCAAGCTAGGCATATAGCGCTGACTTGTTGCACTGTGCCACTACGATGCCTGCTCAAATTGGCCTTGCTGCCCAGGAGGAATGTAATGCTTTAAGTAAAAAAAGCTTTTCGATCTTGACCCTAAAACGAAGATTGGCATGCAAGCAACAGCAAGCTACGATGCCTGCTCATATCTAGGAATATTGGTTTGTACCTCCGTGGTGGTTCAATGCTACTTGGCTTCGTTGATTTTGACCGTAGAAAAATGTAGCGGAAAAACGAGCAATTTGCATGCATGCACACCGTCGATCGTGCGCATGCACATACGCACGTCGATCGACGTGGGCCGGCGGCCGGAGACGTACGTTCGGCAGCGCAGCGGCCCACCGCGCGCCGTCCTCGGACCCGCCGCGCGTACGCTTACTAATCACGTGCACCCACACTGTGCCATCCGACATGCACGATCGATCTACCTGGTCCCATCGGCGCTCTACGTGGACGTATGCTTTCTACTGTTCCACACGGAGTACGTACGCATACCGGCCGGTGGCTGGTCGGACGTCGCCGTCGTGTGGGCCCACCGCATAACCAGCCGCGCAGGGGCCCTCGCTGCCATGTCACTAATTCAGCACATGCATTGACCGGCGCATGCATGCATCGCCCATGATAATCACGTACGTACCTTGGCCAGGCAGCTCCCCAAACAGTAACCGGCAACCGCGTGAGTGAGTGACGCAGGCGCTTACGATGGAAAGCACGTACCGACGGACAAAATGCCTTTTCAACCAGAAACACACTTGACGGCCTGGCCGGCAGTATCTCTCTCCACTCCACATCCATCGATCTCTCTTGCTGACCCGTTTCAGACACGGTCAAAAGTATAAACTCCACTAGACTAGAAGAGATTCTTAGGAGTAGCAGGTAGCTTCTCGATCCACGAGTTGACTGCGAAGTCCCGTATGTATATGCACTCTTCATGATTGATCATCTCTATCGATCATTACCGACCGCGTCAAATAGTATATCCTGCACCAGCACGTAACCAAAATGTTTGGTCGAAATAGTATATCCTGCACCAGCACTTCATCCAGCAAAGTTGTGTGGTGCCGAGGAAACTTCATGTGGTTCCACACCTCACGGCAGGGATGGAACGGAGATTGGAAAAACAATGTCCATTGACAAATTGGTCCCATGAAGCAGATAGAATTTGGAGGCTGAGATATGTTGCCCCCCCCCCTCCCTTTTTTTTGAGTGAGATATACTATCTCCGAGTTTGTGCGTCGCCTGTCCAGTCTCGAAATGCATATGGAGTGCGCTTCATATGTATTATGGCCACTGCAAATATTATTTCAGACTCTGCTCACTAGTAGAAAAGGGGGCATCAGTCCCGGTTCGTAAGGGCCTTTAGTCCCGGTTCTTGAACCGGGACTAAAGGGTCGTGACTAATTGTAACACCCCAAAAATTTAACCAGGTTTTACTTATTAAAATTTTGCCAAGAGTTTAAAATTTTTGCCTGCAAGAATATTTCTGTTGATTTCAGAACCTTTCTTCTAATATTAATGAGTATCTACCCAAGTGGATCCTTCCAAACATTTTGAACTTCTATGCCATCTCATTAAAACAATTTTTTTTAATCAGTAGATTTATTTATTAAATTATTCCACCCTGAGCTATAATCATTAAAATGACTTGTTTTAAGTTTTGGAGCTCTGTTTGAACTACAACCATTTGATAAATTTAACTAAAAATCCAATCAAAATTTGGAGATGTCATGTGATGTCTCTAAATCACTTTTGTGGAATAATATATTTATTTCATTGCATATTATGAGTTTTGCACCTGTTTTTTAAATCTGGTCCAGTGGACACTTTTGCACTATAGCCTAATTAAATATTTCCCTAGAGCCTCCACCAAAATTATGGAATGTCAGTGGTAGCATGCCATCCAACATTATGCAAAAAATAGTGTTGTTCTTTGGAAAAAATGAGTGAATCAACCTCCTTTTCATTCTGGGCCAGACTTGTGTTTTCTACTGCAACCCTATTAATTCTTGCTCAAGTGACCTTGTGCTTTGTCATGCTTGTAGTCAACCCTGCAAAACCCCTAAGTCCAGGAGCATGCACTCTTTGGAACACTTTTGGTCCATGTAATGATGCCACTTACTCCCTGTCCAGAAGTGTAGTTTAGCAAAACTTGCACTAGCAAGTTTCTCCTTTTTGCAAACTAACTTCACCACCCTCTCTTACATTCATAGAGACACTGATCTGGAGAATTTGGCCACCCCAAGTACTGCCTAGGTGCCTTTGGCATTTTGTCAAACATCCTGAGTGCATAGCCAGATTCGGCATGACTTCAAGTTTACATTGTGAACTTGAGCCCCTGACCTATCCAGCATGTCCCATGGTATTGCCCTAGCCCATAACCCCACTCTGCTAACCCTCTTGTGGTTTGGAATCCCCTAGCATGCCATAGCATTCCATCGAGCACGTCCCATGCGTGCTCTGGGCGCGCCCAGAGCGTGCGTTTGGCACGCACGTGCGCCCGAGCCGCCGCGTCCCGCCCCGCACTCACTCCGGACCGTGACCGACCGCAGCTAGCACGCCGTGTCCCCTTCTGCACCCCCGAGCCCCGCAGCTCTTGCCACGTCTCCGGCAGGCCAGCAGCTATCCGCCACCGCCGCCCGACAGCTCCTGCGCTAGCCAGCGCCACCCAAGCCTTCTCCGCTCGCCAGCTCGCCCTTGGAGCAGTAGTCGCTCGTTCGCTAGCTCCTGCCGCCATTCCCAGCCTCGCCACGATGCCCTGCAGCTACAGAAGACGGTCGCCGGCGACCTTATCCGCGGCCGCCGCCGAACCGCCTCGACTCGCCTATTTAAGGAAGCCCCGTGCCCGTTCCCGCACACAGGCAACCTCAGGCCACCCCTATGGTGCTTCCCTACACTACACCACGACACTCAAAGCAGCGTCAAACAATCTGTCGGCATAGGTCAATTAAGGCGACACATTTACTGTTGGGAAAGATCTTTACCGACAGAAAGAGCTGACGCCTATAGTCCTGCCGGGAAAGGTCTTTCCCGACAGATAAATCTATGCCGACAGATAGTGTGACAATGTTGGTGAGAACTTCGCCGACAGACATTTTTACACCGACAGACCATGCTTTGCCGACAGTTCATCTGACACTGTGCTATGGCGACAGATTGTGCAACGTCCATAGATATACCGACAGTTCATCCGACATTGTGCTACACCAATAGATTATGCGATGTTAATACTATCACCGACACACTTGCTGCCAGTGTCTACACTTCAGCACAAATGTAAATTCACCATATATTAATATGAAATTAAATTCATAATACTGAATGCATGTTCAGTACCCAATACATATTCAAACAATTACACTCTTCTATTCATCACAAGACACCATTGATCAATGCACAAGATACCATTCAACATATATAGAAGATTCATTAGTTTTCTTCACTGAATTTAGCTCCAACAATTAAGGACATACATAAGTTGGCATTCAAACCATGGTCTGCTACAAAATGTAGTGGCCAAGTTCCTATGAGACCAATTGTTCAATCACTAGAACATCTATGACTACTAAAAAATATCATGGAAGAGCCCAAGTCTCCTTTTTTTACCATTAAAGAGAGACCAAGTCTTTGATCGCCAAATCAACATTAACTTCCATGTGAACAAAATGTGTCAACCATGTTATGAACGAAGCAATCACCAAAACATCTTAGATCAACTTGTGGCCTTGCTACGCTTTGCCATCTGTCTCTGCAAAAGAACTCGTATATTTGAGCAATCTTTAGAAAATGAGAGTTTCCGATCTTAAAGATCTAGAAAGTAGATGCGTTGCCAATAGATTACAAAAGATACCGTTCTCAGAACATCAACCAGAGACAGGCTAGCACATAGCATATCACATGGCTCACTCTGAAAAATTATGCACTCATTGATAAGCAATCAGATCTGTTATACGGCATCAGGAATAAGGTTCTTATTGTAATTTTAGGGATTTGCATTTGAAGTTCCTCCATCAGCAAACAATCAGATATGCACTTGTATATATACATGTACCGAAAGTCATATATGTAGTAGCAAGAGTGCACTTGATGAAAACAAAGCCATTTCAAAGAACATATGCTTGCACATACATCTTGTTTTTCGAGACAACAAATGTGCTCTAGTTAGGCATCTAGGAGCTCGATCGAGTAAAACATATATTACCAGATGTCAACTATGAGTAATTGCTAGGATAAATATATGCAAAACTCAAAATAAAATCATGCCTACCATTACATCAGACTGTAGACATGTTTCTTTTATCACCACAGATTTTCACATATGATGGGTATCGAAATAATAGAAGACCTTTGGATAGGAAAAAAATGTACTAATAGCAGCAAATATATCTACACGTAGTTGCATATGGATTTCAATTGCAATTTCCTTTAAAATGCTTCTTAAAACACGTGTGGACCGTGAATTCATCGAGGCTTACAGTTTCAATCTGTTCGGAAATCATTGAAGACCTAAACTAGCAATCTGTGTTAATTTTTATGCCTTCATTCGTACTTCTAAAATTTATAATTTGCGGTTGTGGAAGTAGTACTTTGAGCTGACTTGAACTATTACTCAAGTCTCAGTTCCTATGGTCTAACTTTTTACCTGTGCTCTCTGTTTCATCAATCTTCCAGCATGTGTACTTGGCCATTTGTTCTTCATCTGTCTTGTTCAGCATCTCTCCTATTTCAGTGAGCAGAACCATGCTATTAATGAGCCCTGACAAGTACATAGAGGGAGACCAGATTAGCTTAATCAGCCTTTCTTGCTAAAGCGCTACAGTTTTCATTCCCAAATAAGTATTGTATGTGCATAGAACTAGCGACTAATGTAGAATTAACATGCCACTTTCCAAGGATTAGATTTTTTGTAGAAAAAACAAGAGTAAGCAGTGGATCAAAAACATCCAGTTCAACTGCACCTGGTTAGAACAAGAGGGCTATATTCAACTTACTAATTGGACTTGGGTACAAGTAGGTCGCTCCAAATAACTAATACAATCCCAGCCACCAGTCCAAGGATTTGAAACGACAATTGAAGAATCGAATATTTAAAAATATCACCTCTTGTCTTGAGTAGCAGCCAATCGTTGTGGTCATAGGATGACATAGCCTACTCCGCGCATCTCCAGGGGTATTGTTCTCCTGCACTGCACAGGTAGCAACACTAACTTGACCAATAGAGCAAACTACTATGGAAGCAATAGCAAGCTCCTATACAAACATCCATGAGGAAATCACTTGCTAATGTGATGAGAGAATTCAGAAATATCGACGGTGCAAAATTAGGTACCTAGAGAAATAAAACAGACCAAAGAGGAAGGAGCTTACTTGTTATCAAGCCAACCCACCAAAGAGGCTCTTATAAATAAGCATATATAACCACCAAATCCTGGAATCAATAAAAGCACACGTACAGTTAGACACATGAAGCACATCACATGGGATAAAAATTGTCTGAGCAGCTTACGATACAGTAGCTGTATATATATACACGGAGTAGCAGCTTATATAGGATACAACAGTTCAGGGGTATCAACAGGTTTTGTTAACTCAGAGACCTCCAACATGTAGACAGTAAACGACCATGAAGAAGGAAGATGAGATTACAAAATCCAATTTGGAGCATCTGATACACATCTCACAGTGAGCCCAATGACAACATTTCAGATATTTTATACTATTCCAAAGACAACAAAAATGTGCACGGAATAGGAAAAAACCCAATAATGTGTACTGATATTAATCTTAGCCAACGTTACATTACAGAACAAAAATTGTAAGTAATTACGGTGATATATCTACCATATGTCAAATGGTTAATTAGTGAGGGATGGTAAAATATTTGCAGAGTTCCCGTTATTGGTTTGCTTGCATGCTTATAAGAGCCAACTGTGTTCCTAGCAAAAATTGAACTTGAGGGTTTGACAAATCAAACAAAAAAACCAGTAGTCCATCACTAAGAATTGAAGTATGTTTTACAGTAATATTTCTTGCACAGTTAAAGGAGCAGAAGAAACTGAATGAAAGCTCACAAGTAGCATCAAGGCTCAAAGAAAGAATGCTATGTGTGAGAAAAATTGTGCAGGCCACCCGTTACAGAAGTTGGAAGAGAAGAGATAGTTCACAGATGAACTCTGATGATTTTAGTGCCACTAGGGAGATATGGTTTCTCTTGGCAAACATGGAATACACCATATTTATGTAGCTGCTGAAAGTGTTAACAATAAAACTTCTCAAAGAGAAGCTGCAGCGGAAGAACTATCTGCAAGCAAGGGATCTATCTGTGATGAACTACCAGTTCACTAAGCATTAACATATCACAACCAGTAAGATTCATACAAGCAAATCTGCAACTATATAATTCATAAATTGAAAAACAAAATCACGAAAGACATGCCATCAGGTTATAAGCCATTCACACTAAAATGTGAACTACATATATCAGCATACGAGAAGATAGGTAAGTAAAAAAAATCGCATCTTACTTGTTGAGATCTGGAGGCAAGGGGAGTCAACAGGGACAGGGGTCACCGATGGAGGAAGAAGAACGACAGGGGTTCCTCAGCAGCAGTCGGTGCGGCGGATCCTCCGGCGTATGGTGCTGCCGTTCCCGGCGCGCGGCTGATCCTTGGTGGCGGATGGCGCTGCTGTTCCTCGGCGGCGAACGGTGCTCCTCTGTTGCAGACGGCGCTGCTGCTACTGCGGACTAAGGGAAGGGAGGCCGGGGTCCGAGATGTGGTGGTGCGAGGGGAACGGCGAGGGGGTGGCGGCGGCGACGCGCAGGTCGGGGGCGGCGGCGCGGTCGGGTTAGGTTTAGGGTGTGTGGGTGGCGAGAGAAAGAGAGAGGTGAGATTGGGGATCGAACAGGTCGGGGACTCGGGTCGGGTGGTCACGTGGCTTTTTTTTTTCACGTTCTCGTGCGAATCGGGTGTTTCGCGTGGCGCGCGTCGTGCCTCTCTTTCCGCGCCATATTTTTCGGACGTGGCCTGTAGCAAACAACGCCGACACTTTTTATGTCCCCACGAATCGGCGACACACAAACAGTAGGTAATACCTCTATTTGGCGACAGAAATTTCATCAGTGTTTTTGTGACCTATGGCGACAGATAATGTGTCACAAGATTATATAACACTAATATACTGTGCGTCGGTATAGTTTGGGACAAAAAAGTGTCGGCGATGTTCACTTATACCAACAGATGCACGTCGTCTTTGTAGTGTCGTGGTGTAGTGCTAGCTCGCAATCGACCCCGGGAGGCTCTCTTCCCCGTCTCCGGCAACTCCTGCCGCCGCCACTGCCCCAGCCACTCCGGCACCATCAGGGCCTCCCCCTCTCCACTCTCTCCACCAGGAGCCTTCTCTTCCTCCCGTGAACCCTTTCCCCTACTCGATTTTGATCGGGAACCACCACAGCCACAAAAGCACTTTGCTCCCGAGGCCTCCTCCGCCGTGAAGCTCACCGTCGGTGACTCCCTCCACCCCCGCCGACCCAACGACCACCGAGAGGACCGCTCCGGTCTTGCGGATCCATCTCGACTCTCTGGAGCCCGCGGGGAGCAGCCATTCGCCGGCGTCGATCGCCGTCGCCCCGCCTCCGTTCGGCCGAAGGAAGAGGAGGGAGGGATGGACTGGTCAAACCTGACCAGTGGGCCCCTTGGACCCACTGTCAGTGACCCCGCCCCAGTCCACGTGGGTTTAAGTGGAAGCGCATTTCCAGATTACGCCTTCGACGTGTACGTATATATTCGAAACGTTTTCTTTTCTGTTTTTATTTAAATAACAGATTTTTGACCAAACTTTGACCGACTATATCTTTTTAAATACAACTCCAAATAAATTAATTCTTTTTCCTACCTCTCTCAAATATTGTCTAGTTTATTTTAAGATTTATTTGAAAAATTTTCAAAACAACTTTTTGTGCTCTTTTGATTTTGTGTGTTAATTCATATATATTCTTTTAAATAGGATTTTTGAAGATTTCAAGATGTTTTGGAATGCACCCTGCTTTCCCATGACCTGAAGGCAAGCATTTTGAACCCTGGTGTAATTTTTATGTGTGTTGTTTGACTCGGTGACAACACCACCACGACACGAGCATACGTCATTTTATGTGAGGAGGTGATCCTACTCATGAGTGCACAATAATGATTTTTATGCTGATGGAGTAAATATGGTTATGATGGAAATCACCGTCATATGCCTTTCATGCATACCGGAAGGGAAGCCGGGAAGGCCTCTGTCTTGGGTAGACACGCTCTTGTCCCTAGTCCTCTGTCGAGACGGTCGGGTCCGGTTTGTATATGTATTGTTATACAAATCTTGCAGGAAATATTTGAACCTCCTGAGTCGACCATAGATCGAGTCTTGTACCGATAACCCCCATACTTGCTTCGTACTACCACTCGTCTCTACAACAAGTAGGGTACGGTTCAGTAAGTTGTCAACCCCTTTCCTAGCACACACCATACAGAGAGGCCATGGTGGAAGATATTGGAGGCATCCGGTAGTCATGCCACCGGGTCCGGGAGCATGGGTGTTTCGGTTGTAGCCGAAGGGGGTAGCTCCCCAGTTTGCGCGTGGTATAAATTTTGTGATCCCATGTTACGTCGAGGTTGTAGCCTCCCCACTTAGAGTTTTGCTTAACAGGTGTCGTGGGTGATTCCAAACACATTTGAGTTAAGCTAGTGTGTGCAAGTTAGGTGTGTTTTCAACTAAAAGACCGTAGATGGAATTAGTCTTGAGGACTAAAGGAATCCGTTACTCGTGGGTAAAGAGTACACCCTCTGCAGAGATTAAACCTATTCGAATAGCCGTGTCCATGGTTAAGGACTACAGTCTGGGACGGGTCAAGTGTCGGTCTTAGTGTCAGTCTTCGGAGGTGAAAATGTTAAACCAGAACTGAAATCACGACTTGTGACTTGGGATAATTATGATTATTATTTTTGTTGTGGACTAACCGTGATATTTTTGGTATTATCAAATATCCCTGGGAAGATTTTACCTCCGGGATATTCACTATGATTGTTTCTTTTTAAAGCCCTTTATGTGGTGTCGCTAAGACGCCCGACTGTGGCATTTTTTTTTAAAGCCCTTTATGTGGTGTCACTAAGACGCCCGACTGTGGCATTTCTTTTTTAAGCCCTTTATGTGGTGTCGCTAAGACGCCCGACTGTGGCATTTCTTTTTAAGCCATTTATGTGGTGTCGATAAGACGTCCGACTGTGGCATTTCTTTTTAAGCCCTTTATGCGGTGTCGCTAA